>NC_084745.1:10857638-10862638 GCF_033978785.1 Entelurus aequoreus
TACGGCAAAAGGCGTTAACGTTACTTTTTTATTTATGTATATAAGTTATGCTGAACCAGCGAGGGCAAATTAAACTGTTTCATGGCAACGAAAGGGCTCTTTGCTATTGCATGACGTCATTATATGATCGATTGACGTCATCTAAAACATTGGCCAATATTGATATCAAAGAACAGTGAATATAAATAATAATGGAAGTGTAAGTGTTTGTATATTATTGGTACAAATGTTTAACAGGGATATTTCACATGTGTATATATTTGATCATATTTCTAGCAAGCTCATCTTGTATTGAAATTGTTTATAGGGTTAGGCGAAATAAGTGCTCAACTTTAGCCTAAACCCTTTCGGTCTATGACATTGTCAATTTATGAATGTACAACTGTTTGTTTTTGTCAAGCTGTTGGTTTATTTTGTTGACCACTGACCGAAGAAATAATAATCTAAATACTAAACTAAAAAATACAGGCATAAATAACCCCATAGCCCCTACTGTATGCCAGTATTACCACATCTGACTAATCGTGTAGAAATATGGGGAAATAACTACAAAAGTACAGCGTATTCACCAACCGTGGTACAACAAAGATCAGTTAGAATAATACATAAGGTTGGCTTTATTTATTGAATCAAAAATATTGAAATTCAATGCTTTGGTGCATTTGCAAGCAGCTAAAATGATGTACAAGGCAAACTATAACCTGCAACAATTCTTCTCAACAAGAGGGGAAATCTCATTTAAAACATTTGTACGCACACACAACATTTAAGACCGTAAGCGTGTCAGTATGATTAAGCAAAAAAGCCAAACAAAGCACTGATATGATCCAGTTTAACTGTTGGGACGGCGTGGCGAAGTTGGTAAAGTGGCTGTGCCAGCAATCGGAGGGTTGCTGGTTACTGGGGTTCAATCCCCACCTTCTACCATCCTAGTCATGTCCGTTGTGTCCTTGGGCAAGACACTTCACCCTTGCTCCTGATGGCTGCTGGTTAGCGCCTTGCATGGCAGCTCCCGCCATCAGTGTGTGAATGTGTGTGTGAATGGGTGAATGTGGAAATACTGTCAAAGCGCTTTGAGTACCTTGAAGGTAGAAAAGCGCTATACAAGTATAACCCATTGATCATTTATCATTTATAACAAAGATCAGTTAGAATAATACATAATGTTGGCTTTATTTATTGAATCAAAAATATTGAAATTCAATGCTTTGGTGCATTTGCAAGCAGCTAAAATGATGTACAAGGCAAACTATAACCTGCAACAATTCTTCTCAACAAGAGGGGAAATCTCATTTAAAACATTTGTACGCACACACAACATTTAAGACCGTAAGCGTGTCAGTATGATTAAGAAAAAAAGCCAAACAAAGCACTGATATGATCCAGTTTAACTGTTCAAGTACAATTAAGTCAAATCCTGATAAACATCTTAACCTTATTAAAAAATGAACTAAGTTTGCATATATTCATGTGTGTCTATATTTGTTGTGGGCACTAGGCGACAATTACCTTGGGAATTAAGTGGGTGGGTATTGTAAGGGATGGGGTTTATAAGTTACATATTGAAAAATGTGCAGATACTTCAACTCGCTGTTGCCATGATCCATCATACTGTATTGTCTGCAAAATTCAATAAAAATATTTGGAAAAAAAAAAAATGAGATAACCTTATTCATCTCATAATGTCAACTATATATTGCTTATTTTACATTTATTGATGTAGTTAATAATTATTTACTTCCTCATTCGTCTACTTATTTCATGCTCTGTTTATTTATTCACTGCTGTGTTACAGATGGAGTACAAACGAATGTGTTTTTGCTATGATACGAAAAGGGGTAGGATTGAATAAGCTCTGCTTCGCCCGACTTCTTTTTTGGACATGCTTTAATGAGACACTGGAAATGTGCGATGCATCATATTGTAATTGCATGCATGTTCGTAACCAAAGACAACAACATAAATATAAGCGATTACATTGAGCCTGAGAATGCAAAGCTGGTATTATCGGTCCATGCTTTAAATTGGTGCGTGTACTGTCACCATATTGAGGGACTTAAACATCAAAACATCATTTCAGCCATCCAATGATCACCTGTGTTAATCAGGAGGCGGCGGTTTTTTATGTTTTTATGTTTCTGAACAACACCAAAGTCCCCACTCGTATGTGTATCTCCGCCAGATAAGCAGAAACCTAAACGCTACTTTCTCTATTTGTTATTATTTGCTGACAGAAAGGTTTGATACAGTGTGAGTTAGTTATCCTGAATAATAGCCGGAGTTATGCGTCATTTATATGATATGAGTCAGCTGCCATAGGCTCCAGCCGTGACACTGAAATGAATACATGAATGGATGCATGGATGCATTGAGCGTCTTTCTCAAGTAAAGCAATAAAGCTGAATTGTTTTTGGCCAATCATCCATGATTTTTCTTTTCTTTTTTGTAGCGCTTGCCCTTATTCGGGTCACGGGTGAGCTGGAGCCTATCCCAGCTGACTTTGGAGTTGAGGCACACGCTGGTCAATCAGAGGACGCATACATGCAAACAACTACAGTTGTACATCAACTTACCAGCTTAATTGGTTCTGTGATGGAGAAAACACTCTTATCTCAAATCTACGTCTCCAATTGAAATGAATTCAAATCAATTTAATTGGTGCTTGCTCCTCTTAACAGTGCAATTTTAACATGTAACATGCCGTTTGAAAAGTGACAACTTTTGATCAGAAATATTGTATAAAAGCAATATAAGTGAGTGCACTACTAACTAATACAGTAGTTTTATGAAGTAAAACAATACATTTCGTAAAACTACTGGAACGCCTTTTCACTGAATGTCAGAGCGGCAACATCTCTCAATATTTTTAAATCCTCTTTAAAAACTCACGTCTAACACAAGCTGAGCTGGATTTATGTATGGATTAATTATTTTCTTTTCATCCATTTTTAATTGTGTTTCATATATAGAATGTTTTATATTTGTTGTGAATTTGTATTATTTTTAAACATTTTTAATCTTCACGCTGTTTTGGCACTATTTTAATGCATTTTAACTGCGTTTTACTTGTAGGATTTTTTGTGCTTATTGTGATTTTGATTATTATTTTTAATATTTTACCACACTTTGGGGCAGTAGGGTTGTTTTAGAAATGTGCGATACAAATAAATCTACCTTAAACCTTGACCTTGATAATGTATAGCATTTACCTTGGAGCGTCAACTTATCACTTTCCACCTGCTTCTCCGTCAAACACACCATCAGCAGCTTTTCCATATTTTCATGGCTATTAGATTCAGATTTAACATTCATGGCTGCCGTTGGACTCGTTCTTTAGCCAGCAGTGCATACGAGCGTATGCCCGAATTTCCTCGCCCAGTTGGCGACACGTTCTGTCATGTTTTTGATTATTTATTTCTTTAATACAATGATTAGCATTCACTTCTTCTCAGTTCTGTCCTTCACACTCACTTTCTTCTTTCCCGTGGTTAAAAAAACAGAGTTATGCGTGTAAGTGTGGATGTTCTGGTCAGATCCTACGGGTTTCACTGTGAGATTCGCTATACCAACTAATGGCGGGGATGCTTGTAACTCTTAATTTTGCTTGCAACTTAAAGCATAAAAAATAGCCGAGAGCTCTTATCTCAAAACACTCTTAAGTTGAAGTACCACTATATTCACAATTATGGACAATTTAGTCTTGAGTTCTCTTAACAGTCATGTTTTTGGGATGTAGGAAGAGCACGTACAACACTTAAGACCTTCAGTATATCAGTATGTGGAATTAAATTATGGAATGGATTAAGCAAAGCAATCAAACAATGTACTAATATGTTACACTTCAAGAAACTCTTCAAACTTAAAGTGTTTACAAAGTACAAAGAAGAAGAACCATGACAAACATTCTCAATTTATTTCATCCATCCATTCATTCATTCTTAAAGTAATCTTACTTATCTCATCATATGAAATATGACTTACTTCACCAATTATTATTATTAAATTCTTACTATTATTTATTTTTATTGTGATTACTTATGGAGTTTATTGTGAAAAAATTGTGAACAGGAAGTGAACAAAAAGTTTTGCAACTGTTATGTAAAGAAAAGGGGTAGGATTAAATAAGCTCTGCTTCTTCCTACTCCTTTTCGAACATGTTGAAAAGAGAAACTGGAAATTGTGATGTATCATGTTGTATGCTTGCATGTTCAAAATAAACTCAAACTCAAACTCAATATGTGTACAGAAAATGTATATACAGATATATTATATTATGTCTATAACATATATACAATATATACCAATGACCATGTACAATATTACAGTATATATAACAGCAGCAGCATAAAATGGAGAGTAGGTCCAGCAGGAAATAGAAGATAGACATTATAAACAAAGAGAAGTAGCTAACATGTCAGGTGTCAGATAATAGGCAGATGTCATCTATTGCTGTATGGCGAGTGATTATACAGCTGGATGGAGTATGGAATGAAGGAGTTCTTGAATCGCACAGTGCGGGAAGGAAGTTGAAGGAGCCTGTTGGAGTATGAGCTCCGCTGTCCCTTAATTGTCAGGTGGAGTGGGTGGGCAGGATTGTCCGTGATGGCGAGCAGTTTGTCCAGTGTCCTCCTGTCCCTCACTGACACAAACGCCTCCAACTGCGTGCCAATAGTTTGGCCGGCTTTCCGGATCAGTTTATCAATCCGGTTTGAATCCCTTTTTCTATCTATCTATCTATCTATCTATCTATCTATCTATCTATCTATCTATCTATCTATCTATCTATCTATCTATCTATCTATCTATCTATCTATCTATCCATCTATCTATCCATCTATCTATCTATCTATCTATCTATCTATCTATCTATTTATCCATCTATCTCTATCTCCTGTGCAGCCACTCAGGCAAATCATATAGTTGATGGAGATGATTAAATCTGATGTACAGATTTGCTTAAGAAAAGAGAAGTGTTGGATACCTCTCTTGTTGCCTTATTT
>NC_084745.1:10867638-10880138 GCF_033978785.1 Entelurus aequoreus
TCAGACTGCATTAGTGTGTGCGCGGCTCGCAAAAGCAGTCGGACGTGTTCAAACGGGCCACAAGTTGCGAAAGTGAACAAAGCGTGTCGTCAATCGTGTCACATGACCCTGCCGCTAGCGTGATTTAGCTTGCTGCGCGCTAGCATGCTTGTGGGTAATGTAGTTTTGTCCGAGAGCTTAAGGAGAGCATTACAAGTGTGCGTTTTGGTGGGAAAGAAGCTGGTGAAGTGATTTCAGCAAGGGCGGCTGTCAGCTGGCTGAGACATTCCTGCAGCCTGTGTGTGTGTGTGAGATTGTGTGTGTGTGTGTGTGTGTGTGTGTGTGTGAGAGAGAGATTAGCGTACAAGGCCGCTGTGTTCTTGTTGTGAATCCCGAAGCACATCTTGTCCGTCTGACCCCTGACTTGGTTCTAAGTGCTCATGAAAACATAACATCAATGAAAGTCAATAAAAGCACTTTGAGTTCAATGGGCCTTGAATCATTTCGCCCTCAGGCAAGGTGAAACTCAATTGGTGGGCGGGGCCAAAGTCAGAAGTCATCGCTGCAGTGACGTAGTTTGGCCACTATGTCACCAAAGATGGGTATAGTGTCTGAAGATTGCCAAACTCCTTGCGCGTGAAAAACACTCTGCATGGTGTTTTTTTGCGCTTGCGATGTCTTTCTCTTTCCGTACACATGCAACGTTCCACTCTTTGGGCACTAAGGGGTCGGGCATTGAACACACGGCCCAGCAACTCCCCTCCTTTCTGAACGCTCACTTTAAACGCCCGCTGTCCTTTCTCTTCCACTGTGATCAGAGCACTGTAACGGAAGGTTATGAGAATGTTAAAAATTGGGTCAGTAGAGACAAAAAGATGCCTCACTTGCAAAGGTAAAATGAGTCCGCAAGTTCGGTTCTGGCACTGTTCTGATGCTATAGATCAGGCCCTATTCAACTGGCGACCCGTGGGCCACTTCAGGGCTGCCAAAGCTTTTCATTTGGCCTGCCGAACACCACCCAAAAAGGCTTAAAGGCCTACTGAAATGAATTTTTTTTATTTAAACGGGGATAGCAGATCTATTCTATGTGTCATACTTGATCATTTCGCGATATTGCCATTTAGTATAGAACAACGACGATAAAGATTGCAACTTTTGGTATCTGATAAAAAAAAGGCTTGCACCTACCGGAAGTAGCGTGACGTAGTCAGTTGAACATATACGCAAAGTTCCCTATTGTTTACAATGATGGCCGCATGAAGTGAGAGAGATTCGGACCGAGAAAGCGACAATTTCCCCATTAATTTGAGCGAGGATGAAAGATTTGTGGATGAGTAAAGTGCAAGTGAAGGACTAGTGGGGAGTTGAAGCTATTCAGATAGGGAAGATGCTGTGAGAGCCGGGGGTGACCTGATATTCAGCTGGGAATGACTACAACAGTAAATAAACACAAGACATATATATACTCTATTAGCCACAACACAACCAGGCTTATATTTAACATGCCACAAATTAATCCTGCATAAAAACACCTGCGTGTTTGTTATGCTAGCTCCTAGCTCCTCTGCTAGCTCCTAGCTCCATAGAACACGCCAATACAATTCAAACACCTGATCAACACACACAATCACTCAGCCCAAAAGACCGTTCACCTAACCCAAGGTTCATAAAGCTTATATATTTTTAAAAAGTTACGTACGTGACGCGCACGTACGGTACGGTACGTGTTATGCTAGCTCCTATGCTAGCTCCTAGCTCCATAGAACATGCCAATACAATTCAAACACCTGATCAACACACACAATCACTCAGCCCAAAAGACCGCTCACCTAACCCAAGGTTCATAAAGCTTATATATTTTTAAAAAGTTACGTACGTGACGCGCATGTACGGTACGGTACGTGTTATGCTAGCTCCTAGCTCCTATGCTAGCTCCTAGCTCCATAGAACACGCCAATACAATTCAAACACCTGATCAACACACACAATCACTCAGCCCAAAAGACCGTTCACCTAACCCAAGGTTCATAAAGCTTATATATTTTTAAAAAGTTACGTACATACGCAAAAAAAAGTTGCGCACATACGGTCAAGCGATCAAATGTTTAGAAGCCAAAGCTGCATACTCACAGTAGCACGTCTGCGTCTTTGTCATCCAAATCAAAGTAATCCTGGTAAGAGTCTGTGTTGTCCCAGTTCTCTACAGGCGTCTGTGTATCCAAGTCAAAAGTCCTCCTGGTTAGAGTCTCTGTTATCCGAGTTCTTCCATCTTGACTGCATCTTTCGGGAATGTAAACAAAGAAGCGCCGGCTGTGTACTGTTGTGGCTGACTACGTTCGAAAAATACGTCCATTTCGCACCGACAACTTTCTTCTTTGCTTGCTCAGCTTCCTTCTCCATAATGCAATGAACATGATTGAAACAGATTCACGAACACAGATGTCCAGAATACTGTGGAATTATGAAATGAAAACATAGCTTTTTCGTATTGGCTTCAATGTGGAAGGCATACCCGTGTTCCCCGGGCTACGTCACGCGCATACGTCATCCTCAGAGGCGTTTCGAACCGGAAGTTTAGCGGCAAATTTAAAATGTCACTTTATAAGTTAACCCGGCCGTATTGGCATGTGTTATAATGTTAAGATTTCATCATTGATATATAAACTATCAGACTGCGTGGTCGGTAGTAGTGGGTTTCAGTAGGCCTTTAATGAAACCATTCAAAACAGGGTTGCTCATGTGTGCAGTACTGCAGCCACCCTGCAGGGGGCAACAGCAAAGCGTGTGTGTCACAATGAAGCAGCAGTGGGTGAGTAGAAGAAGATGGCAAAAACCCTTTCACACCCTGAAAAAAAAATAATAATAATTGCGAAAATTAGACATTAACAGTGACTGGACAACAAAGTATGAATAAATTGAAATCGCTGACTTTGATGTCTTTCGTATTCGTGGTCGTGTTGTTTTTGGCGGTTTAACTCTGGCTTTTAAAACTGGTTAAATACACGTAGCGCTGAACTGGACCAGCAGAGGGCGATAAAGCTACACCTTAATTTTGTGTTAAATTCAGTGTGCAATATTTGCTGTGTGTTTTAACACTAAACCTTCTATTTTATTTATGGAACATACACAATGGACATTTTACTTTTTGTAATGTTTATATTTTCAGTCTTACAAACCTAAATAAAGGAAGACGTATAAGGAAATAAAACTAAGGAAGAAAAATAATTCAAAAGAAGGAATATCAAACAACAAAACTTAACTTCTGTTTCTTCATGCTGTTAACTATCTGTCTAGCTGCACACACTGGAAACAAGTATCGAGGGCAAAATGATGAATGATGTGGTTACTTTGTAAATAAGTAAACACAGTCTCAAAAGAATACAACCTGCGGAGGCACTTTCTAAAGTAACATCCACATTTTGATGTCCGGCCCCTGAGACCTTGGGCTCTTGAAACTCCGGCCCTCTTCATTATGTAGTTGAATAGCCCAGCTATAGATGGATTTCCTGTTCCAAAGACCGCGTTCAGGAAAACGACGCATCCCTCCATATTCGCAATTCACCATTCGCATTCTCGCTAAAGTCATTCGTTAGTTTTGCAACAACAAACTTTCTTATTATCGCCGCACATCAAGTTTAAAATTGGTGATGTCCGATACCACTTATTTTCTTTCTGATCCAATACCATGTGAATTTCAGGCTGGTATCGGTGATACCGATCCGATATCAATACTTTTTGCAAATATACCTAATGTGTGTGCTAAATTTTAACTGCAAAAATATAAGAAAAAAAGAGCAAAAAGTTAGAATTTAATGAAAAAAAGCTGAAATTTTTAAACTAATGATATTAATATACTTAGTCACCTATAACACAGTTTGGTTTTTAAATATACAGTATAAAATGTTTGTTTTTAGCATTTTTTTAGAATAAAAAAATATCAAAATGGCCCCCATTATGTGGCCCTTGTTGGAAAAAGTTTAGAGAAGCCTGATCTAAAATATTAGACACTCTCAAATTTAAAAAAAATATTTTTTTTTAATATAAACAAAGCTTAGTTAGTTAATTGAAAATAGAATACTACTTACTTATGAATGAATTTTAAAAAATGACAACAACCATAATAAACTGTTAAATTGGTAGCTGAACATTAATATTTTTGTACAGGCAACATTTTTGACACAATAGGTTATGCAGTTACACAATCGTATTATTATTTTTATTATTTTCTTACTTGGGTAAAAACATTAGTAAAAATAGTCAATATGTAATAAAAAAAAAAATCTAATTAATAATAATAATATACTTAGTCACCAATAATGCAAAGATGACACAATATCTGTTTTTTTAAATAAATAAAAAATATCAATATGGCCCCTGCTCCTTTGACTTTACAGTATGCAGCCCTCAACTAAAGCATCGATATTTTGATTTGAGAATCTATATTTGAGCATACAGATATGGTATTGGCGATATCGATATTTCAGTATCGACCTGCACATCATTATTTAAAACAGCATCTCTTAAAGCGAAACATGAACGTGAGGACGGCGCCGCCAGCATGAATGCTACATGGACAGCAAACAGAGGACAACAAACTACGCTGGCTGAGTTTTATGTCGCCAACCACGTCGTACAAACTAAGTAAATAAGCTTGCTTGTTTAAACAACTGGTTAAACTAAGGAAAAGTAAATGCATATGTACACTACCGTTCAAAAGTTTGGGGTCACCCAAACAATTTTATGTAATAGCCTTCATTTCTAAGAACAAGAATAGACTGTCGAGTTTCAGATGAAAGTTCTCTTTTTCTGGCCATTTTGAGCGTTTAATTGACCCCACAAATGTGATGCTCCAGAAACTCAATCTGCTCAAAGGAAGGTCAGTTTTGTAGCTTCTGTAATGAGCTAAACTGTTTTCAGATGTGTGAACATGATTGCACAAGGGTTTTCTAATCATCAATTAGCCTTCTGAGCCAATGAGCAAACACATTGTACCATTAGAACACTGGAGTGATAGTTGCTGGAAATGGGCCTCTATACACCTATGTAGATATTGCACCAAAAACCAGACATTTGCAGCTAGAATAGTCATTTACCACATTAGCAATGTATAGAGTGTATTTCTTTAAAGTTAAGACTAGTTTAAAGTTATCTTCATTGAAAAGTACAGTGCTTTTCCTTCAAAAATAAGGACATTTCAATGTGACCGCAAACTTTTGAACGGTAGTGTAAATGGTGCACTATGTAAAGTTGTTTACAGGGGTGTTTATTAGATTATCTATTAATATACTGTACATATGTACCTAGTTTGCTATATTATTACAAAGACTTTAAAAATGTGCACTTAATTCTTACTATACTTAATGTCACCAAGTTTTGAGCAAATCAATGACTCGCAGTTCAGTAAAACATTTAAAAAATATTCCTGTGTGACATTCTAACTAGAAAATTGTATTTCTACCCAAATATAAGTTTTTTTGCCAATTCAAATTGTCAAATAATAACCTGTGATTAAACCTACTATATACAGTATGTATTTCTTGCAGAAAACATGTATCATTCACCCGAAGGGCCTGATCTTCTAAAGATGTGCGTGTACTAAAACCCGTGCAAACTTGATGGTACAAGTATTGAACGTGTGCAAAGTGGATTGCGTTTGTTAAATGAGCAGAATAAGGCGTGCGATCCATTTAGAGTCTTTTCGTTAATTTGCAGAATTTATGCCGATTAGCAAAATATCAACAATACTGGGAGGAGGATGTACAAATACAGTGTATCCGGAAAGTATTCACAGCGCTTCACTTTTTCACATTTCATTATGTTGCAGCCTAATTCCAAAATGGAATAAATCTATTTTTATTCTACAGTTTAAACATAACCGTGAAGGCACCACAATATTTGGACTATTCCATCTTTTTTATGGGTCATTTTGTATTATCATGGATTAGTGGAGACATGTCATGGCCTAAAATGTGCTTAGTGAGTGTGTAAGGCATATTAAAGGGCTGCAGCATCATAGTCCAGGTGGTACTAGACTGTCAGATACGTTTTTATGGCCCTATGAATTACTTCCCCCACCTCGAATAGCAAATACATTGGACATTTCACCCGTGCACAAGAAGATGTACGTGCGTGTGACAAATGCGCATGTGACGGTTGTGCTCGGGCGTCGCCCCCCCCCCCGATTTTTATCAAGATGGATTTGGACGTGAAGCGGACGCCGCCCACCCCCTCGCTTGTTGACCTGGTCAAATAAACACAGGCAGTGACATAATTTGACCACTAGGGCCCTTTAGCGCCATTGCATCTCGTTCGTATTATTTGATTAGTTCGTAAACAATGACAAATGGAAAAGAGTGTTGATGACTGTCTGTTATTGTGTTGACAGCAGCAGCTAGCTCATTAGGGCTAATTGAACACACACACACACGCATTCTTCCTCCAGTCCTCAATGACATGCTGTCATGGCCAGTTGGGCCTCCTGCCCCACCTCCTCTCTTTCTTGCATTGCGGACCAAGGCCATGTGTTAGCATTTAGCATGAGCCCTGACGCAAGCAGTGGACTAAACTGTCACTGTCTGTATGTGTGTTTGTGTGTGTGTGTGTGTGTTTGTGTGTTTGTCAAACCTTGACAAAAGGTCATAAGGTCAATTTCACGCAAACACATCCTGGGACATTTTGTCCACTTTTTCCACGCAAACATCTCGATTACGGGACGTTTGAGGTTCGTTGCAAGTGTTAGGTCGAGGGGGCTTGGCTTTGTTGGCATAAACCCGTTATGGAGGTGCATGACCTGCAGACTGTGACACACACACACACACACACACACACACACACACACACACACACACACACACACACACACACACACACACACACACATTGTTTTTGTCCAGAACATTCCGTGTTTGTCAGCTGGGTCTGTGACAAGGCTCAGCTTCTTTCTGCTGTTGTCATGCCTTGCTGATTGTTGAGATCAGGGGTGACCAAACTTTTTCCACTGAGGGCCACACACTGAAAATTAAAGCACGCGGGGGCCATTTTGGTATTTTTCAGTTTCAAAACCAATACGATATATCGGGGTTTTTTTTTACCTTTTAGGGCTCCCCTCAAAATTGGTTCCACGGACCCGAACGGTCTCGGTCATAAAAATGTTGAAAATAAGTCATATATTATTTTATATTATTCAACGCTTAAATCTCGAGATCAGCTTAAAGGTCCACAGTGTATGTCGATACTAAGTAAAAAAAAAAAAAAAAAAAAATACTCTTTGTATATATATATATATATATATATGCATGTATGTGTGCATACGTTTATATATATATATATATATATATATATATATATATATATATATATATATATATATATATGTCTTAATTAGATTATCCAAAAAATAGTGCTCGATACCGTGGTAGAGCGTAATATGTATGTGTGGGAAAAAATCACAAGACTATTTCATCTCTACAGGCCTGTTTCATGAGGGATTTCCTCAATCCTCAGGAGATTTTAATGGAAGCATTCACATACCATGGTTTATATAGGGCACAGAGTGGGTGGGTACAGGCAGGCGTGGGGGCGTGGTTATTGACTCATGTGTTACCTAGGAGGTGTTTCCTTCTGTGACGGCATGCTGATACAATTTCGCTGCGCTTGTTGAGGGATGACATCTCTGGGCGGTATATGATAAACAGTTTCTCTTTTAAGCATAGGTTGCATCTTTTGTTACCACTGTTGTAAGGTGTGCTGGATGCAAGAATTTGCCATGTTATTGAGTATTCAACATTATTGTCTTTGAGATTCCAAATGTGTTTGCTGAGTTCTGTAGTGTTCCGCAGGCTTTTGCATCTGAAAGAAGCCTTGTGATTGTTCCATCTGGTTTTGAATTCTCCCTCAGTTAATCCTACGTATGTGTCGGATGTGTTAATGTCCTTGCGTATTACCTTTGCTTGGTAAACAACTGATGATTGTAAGCACCCCCCGTTGAGAGGGCAATCAGGTTTCTTGCGGCAGTTGCAGTTTTTGTCGGTTTTGGAGTCGTTCTGCCTGGTGGTGGGCGGCTCCTTTTCAATTGCTTTATTGTGGTTTGAAATTATTTGCTGCATGTTGTTCATGCAGCTGTAGCTCAATTTAATGTTGTTCTTGTTGAATACTTTTCTTAGGGTGTTGCCTTTGGGGAAGTGTTTGTCGATCAGGGTGAGGAATTTGTGGCCAATATTAGTTGACACGTTTTTGCTGTATGGGGGGTTGTACCAGATAATGTTGTTTCGTTTTCTGCTCCTTTTTGGTTGGTTTCCTGGCGTGGGTTCGTAGGTGAGGGTGAAGTTGTATCCGCATTCATCAAGTGCTTTTTGGTACGGGGGGGTTGCTTTGTCGAATTCAGCTTTGCTAGATGACAGCATCGATAGTCTTTTATTAATTCCGGTAGGTATTCTTTTCGTGGTGGTGGGTGGGTGGTTGCTGTCATGGTGCACGTATTGGAGTGTTGTGTTGGGTTTCGTGAATGGTTGGTAGCTGTTATTCCTCAGGTTGAAAGTGACGTCGAGGAAGTTGACGGTTTGCTTGTTGGCTTCAATTGTGATCCGTAGACCGTTCTCTTTGAAGATTTGGCATATACGCTTCTTGCTTCATCACATTGAAGGACCACAAACCCAACTTCGCAAATAACCCATCATGCCGACTAATAAACCCAACTAAATCCGAAATAGGAAAAATCAGCAAAACAATCCTGGACAGAATCAACACAAAAATTACAGACAAAACACCACTCAACCAATGGAGAAATACAGCAGCAGTAATCAAATGGTTCAGCAACATCCAAGACAAACAACAGCACAACTTCATCTCCTTCGATGTCGAAGAATTTTACCCTTCCATCACGCAAGACCTACTGACCAAAGCACTAGACTTTGCCTCGGACTACGACTCAATCACAGGCAACGAAAGAAACATCATCATCCACGCAAAGAACTCCATACTCTTCCGCAACGGTACACCATGGCAAAAAAAGAACAATTCAACATTCGACGTCACTATGGGGAGTTTCGACGGAGCAGAAACGTGCGAACTTGTTGGGAGTTTCCTCCTCTCCCAGCTCGCTAGCCTCAACCTGAACCTTGGTATTTACCGTGATGACGGACTGGCAGTGTGTCGCGCCTCGCCAAGGAGCAGCGAGAATACCAAGAAGCGTATATGCCAAATCTTCAAAGAGAACGGTCTACGGATCACAATTGAAGCCAACAAGCAAACCGTCAACTTCCTCGACGTCACTTTCAACCTGAGGAATAACAGCTACCAACCATTCACGAAACCCAACACAACACTCCAATACGTGCACCATGACAGCAACCACCCACCCACCACCACGAAAAGAATACCTACCGGAATTAATAAAAGACTATCGATGCTGTCATCTAGCAAAGCTGAATTCGACAAAGCAACCCCCCCGTACCAAAAAGCACTTGATGAATGCGGATACAACTTCACCCTCACCTACGAACCCACGCCAGGAAACCAACCAAAAAGGAGCAGAAAACGAAACAACATTATCTGGTACAACCCCCCATACAGCAAAAACGTGTCAACTAATATTGGCCACAAATTCCTCACCCTGATCGACAAACACTTCCCCAAAGGCAACACCCTAAGAAAAGTATTCAACAAGAACAACATTAAATTGAGCTACAGCTGCATGAACAACATGCAGCAAATAATTTCAAACCACAATAAAGCAATTGAAAAGGAGCCGCCCACCACCAGGCAGAACGACTCCAAAACCGACAAAAACTGCAACTGCCGCAAGAAACCTGATTGCCCTCTCAACGGGGGGTGCTTACAATCATCAGTTGTTTACCAAGCAAAGGTAATACGCAAGGACATTAACACATCCGACACATACGTAGGATTAACTGAGGGAGAATTCAAAACCAGATGGAACAATCACAAGGCTTCTTTCAGATGCAAAAGCCTGCGGAACACTACAGAACTCAGCAAACACATTTGGAATCTCAAAGACAATAATGTTGAATACTCAATAACATGGCAAATTCTTGCATCCAGCACACCTTACAACAGTGGTAACAAAAGATGCAACCTATGCTTAAAAGAGAAACTGTTTATCATATACCGCCCAGAGATGTCATCCCTCAACAAGCGCAGCGAAATTGTATCAGCATGCCGTCACAGAAGGAAACACCTCCTAGGTAACACATGAGTCAATCACCACGCCCCCACGCCTGCCTGTACCCACCCACTCTGTGCCCTATATAAACCATGGTATGTGAATGCTTCCATTAAAATCTCCTGAGGATTGAGGAAATCCCTCATGAAACAGGCCTGTAGAGATGAAATAGTCTTGTGATTTTTTCCCACACATACATATATATATATATATATATATATATATATATATATATATATATATATATATATATGTATGTGTGTATACGCATATATGTGTATATATGTGTATAAGTGTGTAATAATGTGTGTAGTTGTGTATATATGTGTGTAGATGTGTATGTATGTATATGTATATATGTTTGTATGTGTATATTTGTGTATATATGTAAATGTCCATATAAGTGTATATGTATATGTGTACCCGTGACCCCGAAAGGGACAAGCGGTTGAAAATGGATGGATGTATGTGAATATATATGTTTGTGTATGTATATAAGTAGGGATGTCCGATAATGGCTTTTTGCCGATATCCGATATGCCGATATTGTCCAACTCTTTAATTACCGATACCGATATCAACCGATATATACAGTCATGGAATTAACACATTATTATGCCTAATTTGGACAACCATGTATGGTGGGGATAAGGTACTTTTTAAAAAAATGAATCAAATAAAATAAGATAAATAAATTTAAAAAAAATTCTTGAATAAAAAAGAAAGTAAAACAATATAAAAACAGTTACATAGAAATCCAATCCAATCAATCCACTTTATTTATATAGCACATTTACACAACAAGAATGTTTCCAAAGTGCTGCACAGCCATGTTAAAAACAATATTAAAAACAATATTAAAAACTATATTAAAAACAATATTATGCTACACCAATGACTGAATAAAAACAAAGAATAAATGAATAGAAAACCAATACAGAGACAATATAAAAAATAAATATGATTAAAAACGATTTTAAAGGGTGAAACCAATTAAAACAGTAAAATAGACATCAAAATTTATAACCCTAACCCTAACCACACAGGACAACAGAGGACAGAAGACCACACAACTCACGTAGTGTTAAAAGCCAAAGAATAAAAGTGGGTCTTTAGACGAGACTTAAAACACTCCACTGTGGGAGCAGTTTGAACATGGAGGGGCAGAGTGTTCCAGAGTTTAGGGCCGACCACAGAGAAGGCCCCTGTCTCCCCTGGTTTTAAGTCTCGTCCTGGGCACCACGAGCTGGAGCTGGCTCTCGGACCTCAGAGCGCGCGCAGGAGTGTAAATTTGGATGAGGTCCGAGATATACTGAGGTGCCAGTCCATGTAAAGCTTTAAAAACAAACAGCAAGGATTTAAAATCAATTCTAAAATGAACAGGGAGCCAGTGCAAACTCCGAAGAATTGGGGTTATATGCTCACGTTTCCTGGCCCCTGTTAAAAGTCGTGCTGCCGCGTTCTGGACTAACTGCAACCGGGAGAGAGCTTTTTGGCTAATGCCAGCATAAAGTGCATTGCAGTAGTCTAGGCGACTTGAAATAAAAGCATGCACGACTTGTTCAAAAAGGTTAAAAGATAAAAATGGTTTTACCTTTGCTAAAAGACGAAGATGATAAAAACACGATTTTAAAACGCCATTGACTTGTTTGTCGAATTTAAAATCGCTGTCTATAGTGACGCCAAGGCTGGTGACTTTGGGACGCACATGATTTTGCAATGGTCCCAAGTCAGTGAGGGCCGGACCAAAAACTGAAATTTCCGTTTTTCCCTCATTCATTATTAAAAAATTCTGGGCTAACCAAGCCTTGACATCACATAGACAGTTGAGAAGGGGTGTCAGGGGGCCGTGGCCTTTTGAAATTGGCATATACATTTGGCAGTCATCTGCATAAAAGTGATAAGACACTCCATGTTTCTTAAAAATCTCTCCAAGAGGGAGAATGTACAAGGAAAACAGGATGGGGCCTAGAATGGATCCCTGGGGGACACCACAGTAAAGCGGAGCAGAAGAAGAGGTGGCGTCCCCCAGCCTGACAGAGAAGGACCTCTCTGACAGGTAGGATCTGAACCACTCTAATGCAGCCCCCCTGACACCCCAGAAACTAGTAATTAATGAAAATTTGTAAAATTAACTGTTAAAGGTTAGTATTATTAGTGGACCAGCAGCACACACAATCATGTGTGCTTACGGACTGTATCCCTTGCAGACTGTATTGATATATATTGATATATAATGTAGGAACCAGAATATTAATAACAGAAAGAAACAACCCTTTTGTGTGAATGAGTGTGAATGAGTGTAAATGGGGTTGGTGCACTAATTGTAAGTGTATCTTGT
>NC_084745.1:10882638-10895138 GCF_033978785.1 Entelurus aequoreus
AACTGAGGGAGAATTCAAAACCAGATGGAACAATCACAAGGCTTCTTTCAGATGCAAAAGACTCCGGAACACTACAGAACTCAGTAAACACATTTGGAATCTCAAAGACAATAATGTTGAATACTCTATAACATGGCAAATTCTTGCATCCAGCACACCTTACAACAGTGGTAACAAAAGATGCAACCTATGCTTAAAAGAGAAACTGTTTATCATATACCGTCCAGACTTGTCATCCCTCAACAAGCGCAGCGAAATTGTATCAGCATGCCGTCACGGAAGGAAACACCTCCTAGGTAACACATGAGTCAATCACCACGCCCCCACGCCTGCCTGTACCCACCCGCTCTGTGCCCTGTATAAACCATGGTATGTGAATGCTTCCATTAAAATCTCACCAAATTGATTGGCGAGCCAAAAGGGCCCCACTCATAAAATTATTCAAATAAGTCATACATTGTTTTTCTTTTACTTTCAACATTTAAGTCTTCAGATCTATCCGTCGATTATAAGTTTTTATATTGTTTTTTGTCTAAGAAATCTGTTTTATTTACTGTATGGCAAACACACCAAATATGCAATATTTTCCCCAAAAAATATTTGATGTGAAGTAATTGGAGCCTTCAATAAGTCAATAATTCATAACACATTGATTTTGATTCATTATATTTTTTGTGTTGTGCTTTGTGTTATCGGAGTCAAGATTTTAACTTGTTCTTATTACATTTCACCTGTTTGCTCTTTTATTCCACTTTTTAATGTTTGTTTTTTTAAATAGTATTATTAGAGTGTGCCGCGGGCCGCACTTTACACAGCCGGTTTAGAAGTACAACTAGTGCCCTCACGGGGGCGCTGGTGTGTACCAATTAGACTCGCCGTTGTTCTCCAGGAAGGGAGCGTGTGCACCAACAGACTGAGCCAGAAAGGCTTCATTCCTCAGCCCGTCACGGACTAACTGCTTCCTCCTCTCCCTTTCTCACAACACAACACCGCTTCACAAACTCCGGAACGTTCCATGCCTGTCAGCCATCTCAAAGATAAACGCCAGGAGCGAGTGAACACGAAATAAAACAAATCAGATAATGTAACTAGAATTAAAGTCAACATTCTTGTGAAAGCGTTCCCTCGTGTGGCCAACAGAGGAACTATAATCTGTCTTTGCTCTTAGTGTGTCAAGGGATGAGCAACCAGTTGACGATGCTCGGCACTGCTCAAAACCACTACAACAACATGGTGAAGATGTACGCCAACTGCTCCGTGGTCCTAGACAACCTGGAGATCACGCACATTCTGCAGCACCAGGACCTCTCTTTCCTCCAGGTGGGTGACAGCGTCGCCAATCCACGGCGCCCTTTTTGAATGTTTTCCTCCATACTGTTTGGCTCCAGTCCATCCAGGAAGTCGGCGGCTACGTTCTGATCGCCATTAACCAGGCGCCGATTGTCCCGCTGGTCAACCTGAAGCTGATCCGAGGTCAGAACCTCTATGAGGGTCAGTACGCCCTGCTGGTCATGTCCAACTACCACAGAAACAACTCGTCCTCCACGGTCAACTACACCAGCGGCGTCAGACAGCTTCAGCTCAGCAGCCTGACCGGTACCGGATCTGACGGCTTCTAATTGTCTTTGCCGCCGACTGTGCAAATAACACTTGTGTTGTCTCTCCGTCATGGTCAGAGATTCTTCGAGGTGGAGTAAAGATTACTCATAATCACTTGCTATGCAACATGGACACCATCCAGTGGGAGGACATCTTGGACAAAACCAGCAAGCCCACATTGCTTTTAAAGATGGACGACTATGCACGTGGCTGTATGTCATGTTGCTGTCACATAAAACATTGGCTTCTTTTTTGACGTGTGTTTCTCCAGGTGAGCCCTGCCATCAGTCATGTGTCAACGGGTCGTGCTGGGCGGCCGGACAGGAGCACTGCCAGAAATGTAAACACACTCCCAACACTCAGACGTACTGAAAAGTAACGCCTCTATTCCTTGCAACAGGTCTCTAATTAGCATCGGCATTGTTACCTGCGCCTCCTGGCATTTTATGAACTTCACAAGATGGCTGCTTTTGAAGTATCTTGACTGATCAGCATTCAGCAGCTTTATATGGAGGTTAATTTGTGCCTTTATTACGAAAGCTTTTTTTTTTTACACTGAATATATGTAACTGAATTTTTCGCGTTTGAATTTTGTGAACTTAATTTCTTTGAATTTCATTGAAAAAAAATTGCTTGCAAAATGCGTGTGTTGTAAAATTCAGTGTATAGAAATTTAGTGCAAAAAAACTCATTGTAAAATAATTTAGTGCAAAAAAAAATTCTGTGTAAAAAAAAAAAGTGTATAAAAATGTATTGCGAAAAAAACTCGTAACATAATTTAGTGCAAAAAAAAATTCTGTGTAAAAAAATCAGTGTAAAAAAATTCAGTGTATAAAAAGTCGAAAAATGTGCTGCAATGGACTGAAGCAATCGCTCCTGTCTCAGAAGCAGCCAATGAGGTGTCAAGTTTGAAGTCACGTGACACGGGTCTTGCAAAACAGCATAAAAAAGGCTACCTGGACATAACACAACATAATTAACACTTCAATGTGGCTCTCTGGATATTTTCAATTTTCAATTTGTATACACTGAAATTTTTTACACTGAAACACTGAATTTTTAAATACACACATTTTGCTAGCAAATGTTTTTTTCAATGAAATTGTGAGCATAATTTTGACCTAAAAAAATTCAGTTTACAAAATTCAGTACACAAAATTCAAACGCAATCAATTCAATTACTGTACATATATTCAGTGTAAAAAAAAGCTTTCATAATAAAGACACAAATTAACCTCCATACTTTTTCTAGCGCTGCATGCGCTTTAAAATGTTGCCACTCGGCTCGTTCATTGTAAATTTTACAGCGGTAGTAATGCGGACTGAGCAGTTTGCTCATTACCGTATTGACAAAAGTGATTCTGCTGCTGTATTGTGCAATAGGAACGGGTACCGTTCACCTGGGACTCGACACTGTTCTCAACGGGACTCATTTTCGGTACTTATGTGTGTTAATGAATGTTAAGTGTTTGATGATCACATTTTGTTATATGATCAAACATTTCAAAATGAGCTGATTACAGTTGTGTCTTGTTTTCGTACACATTTCAGATGCAATCGCACTTCCAAGACATTAGATGGCAGTACTGTATCTAAACTGTGTATAGAGAGAGTTTGGCCAACTCTGTTCCATAGTTGGTCCCCAACATGGTGCCCTGTAGCCACGTGAGGGTCTTTTGACCAATTATTTAGGAGATTGTCTGGCCATACTCTCTCTGATTGGTCAAAAGCCACTCACGTGACTACAGGGCGCCATGTTGGGGACCAACTCAGAAACCGAGTTGGCAATACAGCTCTGGGCTATCTGTAGTATATTGTCTAACTAGGAAGTAGCTTTTTCAAGAGAGCTCAATGTGTTATGTTGCGCCCTACAAAGTGTTTATACTGTAAGTATGTACTTATTACATACCAATTGTTTGATTCCTTATGTGCATCTTAGTTGTAGTTTTCATTAGCAAATTTGGGGGTGTTTAAATCGCCATGTATAATCGCTAATTCTAATCAGTAGCCTGTCAATGGGAAATCCAATGTAAATTAGCATCAAGCTAGCGCATTTTGGAAGAGTGTAGCCTTACTTTACGTTTGAGCGTTTTCTACCAAGCACATACCGCATTTTTCGGAGTATAAGCCGCACTGGCCAAAAATGCATAATAAAGAAGGAAAAAAACATATATAAGTCACACTGGAGTATAAGTCGCATTTTTTTTGGGAAATGTATTTGATAAAAGCCAACACCAAAAATAGACATTTGAAAGGCAATTTAAAAATAAAGAATAGTGAACAACAGGCTGAATAAGTGTACGTTATATGAGGCATAAATAACCAACTGAGAAGGTGCCTGGTATGTTAACGTAACATATTATGGTAAGAGTCATTCAAACAACTATAACGTATAGAACATGCTATACGTTTACCAAACAATCTGTCACTCCTAATCGCTAAATCCCATGAAATCTTATACGTCTAGTCTCTTACGTGAATGAGCTAAATAATATTATTTGATATTTTACGCTAATGTGTTAATAATTTCACACATAAGTCGCTCCTGAGTATAAGTCGCACCCCCGGCCAAACTATGGAAAAAACTGCGACTTATAGTCCGAAAAATACGGTACGCTTTTGTAGGTGTTGAAAGTTGCAGCATTTCTTAAAGGGAGAGCTGCTGCTTGAGTGATCGTTTCCTTGAGCCGGTGTTTAGTCTGCAACCGGACACGACATCACGTGCAACAGATGTATGGAAATATGGCACTGTTTAATTTTAATTGAATCGATGGAATTCAATTGGTGCCTGAAAAAACTACAGAATTCGGTACCAATCCCTATTGTGCAATGTGCTATGTTTTTCCATTCCACTTTCTCATGCACTCCAGATAATTTTTCAAGTTGAAAACTGTTTAATTGTCACCTATTCACAGCCTGGGTAAAACATATAACTGGAACATTTATAGTAAGCATTGACCCCTGCTGGGCAGCGTGTACACGTCATGCAGTGACACATCATGACCTGTGATGGCGCATGTTTCCCTCTAGTCACCAAGACCCAGTGTGCCGAGCAGTGCAGCAGGCGTTGTCGCGGTCCGAAACCCAGCGACTGTTGTAACGAGCACTGTGCGGCGGGCTGCACCGGCCCGCGGGCCACCGACTGTCTGGTCAGTGAGTCGCATCCAAACGTGAGCTCCCCCTTGTGGTGCGTCCGAGTGTGACAGCTGATGTCCTTTCAGGCGTGCCGGCTGTTCAACGACAACGGCACCTGCAAGGACGCGTGCCCTCCTGCCACGCTCTACGATCTGAAAACACACCTAGTCATCAATAACCCCAACGCCAGGTTCACCTACGGCGCCACCTGCGTCAAGTCCTGCCCGCGTAAGACACATGGATGGATACATAAATGTTAATGCGTGTGCAGCTTCTCACACAATGGCGCGTGTGTGTGTGTGTGTGTGTGTGTGTGTGTGTGTGTGCAGGCAACTACGTGGTGACCGGAGGCTCCTGCGTGCGCACGTGCGGCCCAGGCATGTACGAGGTGGACGACAAAGGCGTGCAGCGCTGTCGAACCTGCGAGGGAGTGTGTCCGAAAGGTAGCCCCTCCCCCACACGGCCGCCGTGATGAATCCGTGTAACGTTCTCGTTTGTTTCCTCCAGCGTGCGATGGCCTCGGCGTGGGCGCTCTTAGCAACACCATGGCCATCGACGCCTTCAACATCGATTTGTTCCAAAACTGCACCAAGATCAACGGCAACATCTACCTCATCCAGAGCTCCTTCAGCGGGTCAGTCAAAAACAACAAGCTAGCACTAGATTAGCTTGTGGCCTCCTGATGACGTCATCCCTCGCACTCATTCCAAGATCTGAATGTTGCTCTGATTGCTTCCTATGTAGGGATGCTCACTTTAAAATCCCGCCCATGGACCCGGTTAAGCTGGAATACTTTCGGACCGTAAAGGAAATCACAGGTAGGTCAAAAGATGGACTTACTCCAGGGGTGTCCAAACTCTTTGACTTGGGGGGCCGCATTGGGCAAAAAAAAATTGGCCACAAAAGCCGACTGCATGCAAAGTAACAATTCATCTATGTATATATATATATCCATCCATCGTTTTTCTACCGCTTGTCCCTCCTGGGGTCGGCTAGAGCCTATCCCAGTTGCATCCGGGCAGAAGGTGGGGGTACACCCTGGACAAGTCGCCACCTCATCGCACAACATTCACACAATCAACACAATGTTGCCAATCAACCTATCCGCAGGTATATGTGTGTATATATTAGGGGTGTGGGAAAAAATCGATTCGAATTCGAATCACGATTCTCACGTTGTGCGATTCAGAATCGATTCTCTTTTTTTTTCAATTGATTTTTCAAAATTTTTTTTATTATTTATTTTTTTATTTTTTTTATTTTTATTTTTTTAAATTAATCAATCCAACAAAACAATACACAGCAATACCATAACAATGCAATCCAATTCCAAAACCGAACCCGACCCAGCAACACTCAGAACTGCAATAAACAGAGCAATTGAGAGGAGACACAAACACGACACAGAACAAACCAAAAGTAGTGAAACAAAAATGAATATTATCAACAACAGTATCAATATTAGTTACAATTTCAACATAGCAGTGATTAAAAATCCCTCATTGACATTATCATTAGACATTTATAAAAATAAAAATAAATGAACAATAGTGTCACAGTGGCTTACACTTGCATCGCATCTCATAAGCTTGACAACACACTGTGTCCAATATTTTCACAAAGATAAAATAAGTCATATTATTGGTTCATTTAATTGTTAAAACAAATTTATATTATTGCAATCAGTTGATAAAACATTGTCCTTTACAATTATGAAAGCTTTTTACAAAAATCTACTACTCTGCTTGCATGTCAGCAGACTGGGGTAGATCCTGCTGAAATCCTATATATTGAATGAATAGAGAATCGTTTTGAATCGGGGAAAAAAATCCTTTTTGAATCGTGTTGAATTGAAAAAAAAATCGATGTTGAATCGAATCGTGACCCCAATAATCGATATTGAATCAAATCGTGGGACACCCAAAGATTCACAGCCCTAGTATATATATATATATATATATATGTACATTTATATATATATATATATATATATATATATATATATATATATATATATATATATATATATATATATATATATATATATATATATATATATATATATATATACATTTATATATACACACACATATACAGTGTTGTCTATACATATATATTTGTACATATTTACATACATATATTAATATATGGATTAATAATCAATGATTAATATAATTGGATATCACGAGTATGTAAAAGTATTGACTCCTACCTTGTTTACTTCCGTGACGATCTCCTTAAGGTTTTGTAATCAATCAGTAATATCAAGCAGCTAAAATGTACCAAGCATGGATAAGTGTGGAGAGAGTGTTTTGCATTTTTCCCATCATGCACTGCAGTGGATTTAAATGGGTGTAATTGTGAATTATGTGTGCCGCATGGACGTTTTTTATAATAGCCATAAACTTCAGTGAGCAGGTTGTGTAATGTGTGGCAATGTGTGTTGACTTTATGTGTTGGTTGCAGTTTGCGCCATGAGTGGTAATGGGTGTTGGATTGGGTCATATAAGTAAATGCTGTGATTGTCTGCTATTTAAAATCGATATTCCTTATTAAACTCGTAAAGACTCGCGGGCTGAACTGTCGACGCCGGAGGGCCAAAGTGTGGACACCCCTGACTTATTCGATGTTTTTGGTCCTGAGTTTGAGTGTGTTCCAGGATGCTTGTTGATAACATCCTGGCCCGTGAACGTGACGTCTCTGTCCGTGTTCGAGAACCTGGAGATTATCCGAGGAAGAACCACGTATTCGTAAGACGCCTTCCTGATAGGACTGTGCCGCCCACCTTGGTTGGACTTATTTCATAGCAATACTGTGTGTCCTCAGAGACCACAGCTTGGTCGTGGTGAATCTCCAGAACCTTCAGTGGCTGGGTCTGCGCTCCCTGGAGGAGGTCAGCGCGGGGAATGTGATCGTGAAAGACAACCCCCAGCTGTGCTACACTCGCAGCGATCAGTGGGGCAGCCTCTTCCGATCGCCGGACCAATTAATCAAGCTGAAAAACGTGATGGCGCCCCAACTCTGCCGTGCGTTTAAGAATGTTGTCATCGTCGTCGTTACTTGCTAAGCCGCAATCTCAGAACCTTTTTCTGCTCTCCGTGCAGAGCAACAGAACCACACCTGTGACGAGCAGTGTTCAGACCAAGGCTGCTGGGGCCCCGGGCCAACCATGTGTGTCTCCTGCCGCCACTTTGACCGCAGGGGGCGCTGTGTGGCCTTATGCCACTTGCTGCATGGGTAAGGACACGCCCCTCCGCTGCTGTCCATCAAGCGGCAACATGCTGACCTGCTGTGTGTGCGCAGGGAGCCCCGGGAGGTGGCGGCGAACAGCAGCTGTGTGGAATGTCACGGCGAGTGTCTGGTGATGGACGAGACACCGACCTGCCACGGAGCGGTGAGTTTTTGACAATTTATTAACATTAGAATAGAATACAAAGTACTTTATTGATCCCTGTGGGAAATTCAGCACCATGAAGCTTTATGAAGCTTAGACTCGTCTTTCCATCCTCGGCCGCCTGTAGGGTCCTGACCAGTGTTCCAAGTGCGCCCGCTTCAAAGATGGCCTCCACTGTGTGCCGCGATGCCCTCATGGCGTGATGGGGGACAGCGACTTGATGATCTGGAAATACGCTGACGGCGCCGGCCAGTGCCAGCCGTGTCACCAGAACTGCACCGAGGGGTGGGGACACGTTAAACTCATAAATTGAGGACTTGAACGTAACTTTGTGTGCTTGTGTCTATAGCATGATCTGATAGCTCAGTTACAGCTCTTTTTATTACCAAATATGTGTTATATGTGTTTTATGTTGCACGATTGCACCAAGAAAAATTCCTAGTTTGTGAACCCGTTCTCAAACAATGGCAATAAAACTATTCTGATTTTGATTCTGATTGTGTCTGTGTGCAGGTGCACAGGTCCTGGACTGTCGGGTTGCTCAGGGTTAGCATGGCGAATCCATTTTATCTCATCAAAAGTCAACATGTCTGAACAACAGGAAGTTATATGCTTGCTTATTTGTGTCTTCAGAGCGTCCTCGCACTCCACGCTGGCGGTGGGCGTGGTCAGCGGGCTCTTGGTTATTGTCCTCCTCGCGGTGGTGGTCTTTGTGTTGCTACGGCGACGGCAAATCAAGAGGAAAAGGACGCTTCGTCGCCTTTTGCAGGAGCGAGAGGTAGGGCGCTCACTGAAATTTGTCTCCCCCTGGTGGGTAGACTATAAAATGACGTGTGCTTACAGCTGGTGGAGCCGCTGACCCCCAGTGGCGAGGCCCCCAACCAGGCGCTGCTGAGGATGCTGAAGGAGACGGAGTTGAAGAAGATCAGGGTTCTCGGCTCTGGCGCTTTCGGGACTGTATACAAAGTGAGAGACATTTCCAGAACCTTCTCCAGTGAATCGAATGTAGATTTAGCATGCAGCGCATGAGAGAATGTTGTGTCCTTCCAGGGTGTGTGGATCCCCGATGGCGAGAACGTGAAGATCCCGGTGGCCATCAAAGTCCTACGGGAGGCGACGTCGCCCAAAGCCAACAAAGAAATCCTGGACGTAAGCCACCGTCGTCTTGTCAGCCAGTCCTGGGACTAGGAATGGGAATCGAAAAAACGGTCCTTGTTCAGAACTGGTTCCCAGTGTATCAATTCCTTGGAACCGCTTGCCAATTTTCAAACGATTCCCTTAACGATGCCACGGTTGGGAATGACAGCAAAATGGTGGCCAGGCGGAACAAAAGCTCCAAAGTTAGGCTACATTTTACAAGAAAAGATTGCAACAGCGTTATTTGTATTAACTGCAAGGCTGCTATTTTATCAAAAAAAGGAAATACGAAACATTTGAACACGCAGCATGCAATAACTACAAACGAATGTCGCTTCTTTTTAACCGCGTCCATCCCATCCTCGCAGCAGTAACGCTAGCATGTCATCTTCCGTAAATACAACAGGTACAAACTCTCCGCCTATTATGTTAGCACTAGCGTATGTTAAATTGAAATTAATGCCTTCTCATTTAGATGAGCATAACGACAGACAGATTCTGACTGGCTCTGAGGCGGGCAGTAAGTACTCGCTCCAGCTCTCGTAAGCCACTATAATTCTCCTTTCACCGTCGCAGAGAAGAGTACAAGCAGTGATTAAGTTTGCGGTCAAAAGCTTGCACACATTTGCCACAGTGCTCCTGATTTTCGAGAGGTGAAGAGTTGCATGTTTTCCTGCAGCCACACTTTCACTCAATCATTATATTATACAGGTGAAACTCATAACATTTGAATATTGTGTAAAAGTCCATTCATGTCAGGAATTCAACTTCAAATATGAAACTAATATGTGATGTTAACTCATGCAAAGTGAGATATGTCAAACTTTTATTTATTATAATTTTGATGATCATAGCTTACAGTTTTTAAAGACCCAACATTTTCTGAAATTTTCAATTGAAGGTTTTCATAATGCTAGGTTCACACCAACGGCGCTTTGACGGCGCTTTAAAACGGCATGCAAAGCGGCGTTATAGCGTAATAAAGCCTGATTAAAGCGTGAGGGTCCTAATGGATCGTGGGAAAGCTTGTAGTGAAGCGGGACATGCGGCAAGTTCGCCAAAAATTTTTAAACGGTTTAAAAAAATTCTGCGCTCTGTCAAGAATGGAATAAAGCGCCGAGAGCGTATGAAAGCGTGACAAAGCTCAGCAAAACTTGACTAAAAGCGTAGGAAAGCTTAACAGATCTTGGTTCAAAGCGCGGACCCCTACAAATAGGAAGTGACTGTGATATTGACTAGTGACATTGAAACTTTTATGTAAAAACAAAACAGGATTACAAATCCATTCTCTTTTGCATCATTGCCTTTTTTATACGATGATCATTGTTTCTGTACTTCAGTTTGACATTACTGTCTATAATTTTTCTGTATGAAAATGTTAATAATAAAGAGAATATGTTACGTTTTATAAAAGAAATGCCTTTTATTATTTTCAACTAGCATAAGAAATGAAAGATAGATATTTATTAAGATGACAAAAATAAAAGAAATAAAGATATAAAACATAATATAACGGAAAAAAAAGAGAAATTGAAAAAATAAATGAATATAAAAAATGTGTGGATAATTGCCTTTTATTATTTTCAACTAGCATAAGAAATGAAAGATAGATATTTATTAAGATGACAAAAATAAAAGAAATGAAGATATAAAACATAATATAACGGAAAAAAAAGAGAAATTTAAAAAATAAATGAATATAAAAAATGTGTGGAAAACAGTATACTGAGTTTTTCACATTTTTTTCTTATTTTTGTTGTAACAATGCACAACAGAGCTTGATAATCGCGTCAGAGCCTGATTTAAAGCGTCAGGATCGCATCAAAGCGTAATAAAGTTCAATAAAGCGTAATAAAACGTATCAAAGCGTGATTTAAAGCGTATCAAAGCGTGATCAAAGCGTGAGGAACGGTAACAAAGCGGCAACTAATTCGTATCAGAGCGTATCAAAGCATAACATTACTTCAGAGATCGGGATATTCGTGGAAAAATTGACAAAAATGACGGCGCTTTGCTCGCCGCTTGAAAGCGCGGCAAGCGCCGTTGGTGTGAACCAGGCATAAGCGTTTCACCTGGTAAATGTAAACAAACCATTCTATTTTTTCAAATTTCACCAATATATTTTCTAGGGAGAAACGAAGATTTTAAAAAGTTTTGAAAATGTTACTAAATCTTACATTCTTGCGTAATTCCCACATTTGTTTTATTTTGTTAAATTCTACAGAATACTATTTATTTCTTATATTAATTTCCCAAAGTGATTTTTCTGTGCTACGTATGTTCGTCTTAAGATCTTGTTATTGGTAAGCTCATGTTACCTCTAAACCAGGGGTGTCCAAACTTTTGGGCATTGAACTAAAAAAATTTGGGGGCCAAAAGCACACTGCATGTTAAGTAGTTATATATATATATATATATATATATATATATATATATATATATATATATATATATATATATATATATATATATATATATATATATATATATATATATATATATATATATATATATATATATATATATATATATATATATATATATATTCAGATTCATCTTCATTGTCATTGTACTGGGGGTTACAACAAGATTTAGGGTGGGAGGTACTCCCACAGCCAACTGTGCACAGCACAGACAAAGATGAAATAAAAATAAAGACAACACATGGAAGTGGCTAACAGAGACAAATGCTATAAAAAGTGCTATGAATAAATTAATACTGAAAGTGCGATGAGTATAAAAACTGTAATGTATTAAATATAAAAATATAAATACTGAAGGTGCGATGGAAGTAGGTAAAACGTGTGTAATAAAAGGTGCAAAAGTTCAGGATGAGGTAGTTTGCGTTATAGTTGGGGGGTCGGCAGATGTAAGAGGTGGAGTTATCTCAGACTATTTGGGTGAGTGTGTGTGTGTGTCTCTTAGTGTTTGCAGTTCTAGGGTAAGAAGATGTTTGTCAGCCGACTGGTGCGGGATTTTATTGACCTGTAACGTCTTTTAGAGGGAAGCAGGTCAAACAGGGAGTGAGCAGGGTGTGAGGGGTCTTCTGTGATGGCCGTGGTTCTCTTGAGCGTATATAGCCTATATTTATGTAGCATATATATGTATAGCATATATATATATGTAGATATTAGATTAATATAATGGATATATAGTCAATTATTATAATTGGATATTAAGAATATGTGAAAGTTCGTCTCCTACCTTGTTTACGACCTCAAAGTTTTTTAATCAG
>NC_084745.1:10900138-10942638 GCF_033978785.1 Entelurus aequoreus
ATTGAATGCTAAAAATGTTATGAAAGACGTAATGGAATTTTACATTTTTCTATGAACGATAATACACTGAATATTGACAAAATATGAATGTCACACCCCCTTTCGATCGACATATTTTACAATCAAGTGAAACTAAAAAAAAATGCAACAAACAGTGAAATATGAACGCAAAGGGTACAAAATAAACCCACCAACAATCTGATATATCTGATATTTGCTGAATTTCCCCCAGGGATCAATAAAGTACTTTCTATTCTATTCTATACATCACTAAGCTTTAGAACTTTGTTGTGAAAATCTCCTTCCGCGTCTGTGGAAACGCTTCCCACCCACACTGCTTGGTGCCTCGTCTGAGCTGCTGTGACGTAGATTACCATAGTAACTAATTAGATTACCATAGTAACTGGTATATCATCCATAAACACAGATTCCAACCATTGAAATACTTTGTATAGTTGAAGACTTACGGTCATTAGAAAACATGACTGCACATCATAATGGCAGCTACAGTTTCCATCATAAAGATCTAAAAAAATTATTTGGGAATGTCCGGCGGGCCAGATTGAAAAGCTCAACGGGCCACATATGGCCCCCGGGCCTTAATTTGCCCAGGTCTGATTTAACCAGATAAGAAAACCATTGAGATCAAGATCTCGTTCACAAGGGTGACCTGGCCAAGAGGTCAACAGCACATGTCAGAGCAGTTTCATAAAAGTAATAAGTTAAGACATACATTTTAAAATACCTTAAAACCTGAGTTTCATGTATTCATTAAGTAGAGGAGGAGCCGGTCCATGAAGACATTTGTATACCAAACAACCATTTTTACAATTCCTGAGTATGGTAAATGATAAATGATAAATGGGTTATACTTGTATAGCGCTTTTCTACCTTCAAGGTACTCAAAGCGCTTTGACAGTATTTCCACATTCACCCATTCACACACACATTCACACACTGATGGCGGGAGCTGCCATGCAAGGCGCTAACCAGCAGCCATCAGGAGCAAGGGTGAAGTGTCTTGCCCAAGGACACAACGGACGTGACTAGGATGGTAGAAGGTGGGGATTGAACCCCAGTAACCAGCAACCCTCCGATTGCTGGCACGGCCACTCTACCAACTTCGCCACGCCGCCCCATGGTCAATTTTATGTATTTTATGTTTTTTTTTTTGGTCTAAGATTTTCAGAACTCTCTTATATAGTCACTCATTCTCAATCTGGATTTTAATGTTATGTTTACTAAAGACCAGCGAGTTATGCAGCCATTTATAGGGGTGTAAAAAAAAAAAAAGGTTTTGATTGAATCGCGATTCTTATTTGTAACAATTCTTAATTGATTTAAAAAAAAATCAAAAATCAATTAAAAATAAAAAATACAAATAAAAAAAATTATTTAAAAAAAATAAAAATAAAAATAATAATTAAAAAAAAAAAATATATATATATATATATATATATATATATATATATATATATATATATATATATATATATATATACACTACCGTTCAAAAGTTTGGGGTCACATTGAAATGTCCTTATTTTTGAAGGAAAAGCACTGTACTTTTCAATGAAGATAACTTTAAACTAGTCTTAACTTTAAAGAAATACACTCTATACATTGCTAATGTGGTAAATGACTATTCTAGCTGCAAATGTCTGGTTTTTGGTGCGATATCTACATAGGTGTATAGAGGCCCATTTCCAGCAACTATCACTCCAGTGTTCTAATGGTACAATGTGTTTGCTCATTGGCTCAGAAGGCTAATTGATGATTAGAAAACCCTTGTGCAATCATGTTCACACATCTGAAAACAGTTTAGCTCGTTACAGAAGCTACAAAACTGACCTTCCTTTGAGCAGATTGAGTTTCTGGAGCATCACATTTGTGGGGTCAATTAAACGCTCAAAATGGCCAGAAAAACGGTAGTGTGTGTGTATATATATATATATATATATATATATATATATATATATATATATATATATATATATGAAACGTGACAAATTGGGGGGTGCAATATCCTCTTTAGCCAGCAGATGGCAGTAGTGATATCTTAAAATTAGTTTCATGCCAACTCCAACTTTGACCACAGCGTAAATTGCTATGGAGAGTGGCGCTTTCCGTCATTTCTAGCAGACTGCATTGCAAAATGGTCCCAAGATTGATCCTTGAGGAACCCCTGCATTACAGTTTATAAAAGATGATCTAACCCCATTGACCTGTGCAGGGCATGAGCTACCTGGAAGAGCGCCACCTGGTACACCGGGACCTGGCTGCGAGGAACGTTCTGGTGAAAACTCCCAATCATGTCAAGATCACAGACTTTGGCCTCGCTAAACTTCTGACGGCGGACGAGAATGAGTACCACTCTGACGGAGGAAAGGTGCGTTTCGCTGCGACGCTAAGCTAGGATAACATGCATTAAATGGGTTCTCCTCAGGTTCCTATCAAGTGGATGGCCCTGGAGTCCATCCTCCAGTGGACCTACACACACCAGAGTGATGTCTGGAGTTACGGTAAGTCAGGCCACGCCCCTGTTTCACCTGACTCCACCCACCTGTCCATCAACTTTCTCTCCAGGCGTCACCGTGTGGGAACTAATGACGTTCGGCTCCAAGCCGTACGACAGCATCCCGGCCAGCGAGGTGGCGTCTGTCCTGGAGCGAGGCGAGCGCCTGCCGCAGCCGCCCATCTGCACCATCGACGTCTACATGCTGATGGTCAAGTGTAAGCGGGGGCGACACCGGGGACGTTAAACTCGCAAAAGGAGGCGGGTCCACTCAAGAGCCATGTCTGTGTCCGCAGGTTGGATGATCGACCCGTCCAGTCGACCCAGGTTCAGGGAACTCGTCGTGGAGTTCTCCAAGATGGCTCGGGATCCGTCCAGGTACCTGGTCCTGCAGGTAGGTTGGCGGTATTATCCTTGGTGACCTAATCCTTGGCGCCAACAGTCTTGTTTGTTTGTCAGTGTGACCCGCCCAGCCCGTCCGACGGCAGGTTCTACTCCCGCCTGCTCAGCTCGGACGACACCGACGATGTTGTGGACGTCGAGGAGTACTTGCTGCCCTACAAAGGCCCTGATAACCATAGCAACGCCGCCTGCAGAGCCGCGGTAAGCACCTTAATTTCAAAATGACTTTACACCGGCGCTTTGACCCGTTTCTGTGTCTGCAGGCTCATCCTACGCGCACAAACAGCCTCGCCATGCGTTACATCAGCGACCCGACAGGCAACATGGCCGACCAAGTTGACCTCAGCGTCCACAGTAATCACACACGTAGCACTTCACAAAGTTGAGGACATGACTCAGCGGTGTTTGCTTGCAGAGTACATCAACCAGGCTGAGAGCGGGCCCAGCAGCAGGCTCGCAGATGTCCACAATCCCAACTACGAGGACCTGAGTCTGGCGTGGGGCGTCGCCTCGCCACCCTTCCTGTCAGAGGACCGAAAAGCCATGGAGGGACCCGAGTACTTAAACACAGCGCAAAGCTCGCTGCCCCGCATGGCAAGCCTTGACAACCCAGACTACCAGGCCGACTTCCTGCCTTTGGCCACGCCCTCTAACATGGGTGCAGGGGACCATGAGTACTTGGGCCTGGCCGGTGCAATGCAGACATCTGTCTGCTAGGGGGCAGTACCTCCTTCATGTGACTATACTGACACTGGTTTTAGTTGGTGGTGCATTCAGCAACAACTGAACAGGAACAGACTTGAAACATCCAAGTTTTCACTGGTGCATGAATTCAGTCACATGATCAGCAAGTTTGTTTGAGCACTCAAATGTTGTTCTCGTGTTGTTCACGTATGGTGTATGAATGTTGACCACAATGAGCCAAACACTGCTCAACATCACTGATGTTGACATTTTCATGTATGTAGCTTTTTTTATTTTTTTTAAAAAACAACATAATTTATGCCAATTGTTTATGAAGCCACTTTGAAAGAAGCCCTGTTTTATTATGCGTGAAACGTCCAAAGTGTGTTTTATAGTTCTACATTTTACAATGTGGTAGTTAGACGTAATAGTGATTTTGTCCACTTGGTAGCGCTGCAAGATAACTTAACACAACTCATTGGAAGAACACTTCCCGTCAAACTATCAGACGAGTTAACGGTTTTCACGAGAAATAAAATGTTCTCCTCTTTAGCTTCACTCACTGTGGTTTACTTTGAAAAGCTTGTACCGGAAAAAGGCGCCAGAATGTCGACAATGACTTAACTTAACACAACTCATTGGAAGAACGCTTCCCATCAAACAATCAGACGTGTTAACTGTTTCCACGAGAAATAAAATAGTCTCCTCTTTAGCTTCACTCACTGTGGTTTAATTTGAAAAGCTTGTACCGGAAGAAGGCGCCAGAATGTCGACAATGACATAAGTTAACACAACTCATTGGAAGAACGCTTCCAATCAAACGTGTTAACTTTCCACGAGAAATAAAATAGTTTCCTCTTTAGCTTCACTCATTGTGGTTTAATTTGAAAAGCTTGTACCGGAAGAAGGCGCCAGAATGTCGACAATGACATAAGTTAACACAACTCGTTGGAAGAACGCTTCCAATCAAACAATCAGACGTTTTAACTTTTCACGAGAAATAAAATGTTCTCCTCTTTAGCTTCACTCACTGTGGTTTAATTTGAAAAGCTTGTACCGGAAAAAGACGCCAGAATGTCGACAATGACATAAGTTAACACAACTCATTGGAAGAACAAGTTTGTTGATGACTGAAGTGTTGATATCAACCAAACCTAAACCCCCCCCACATCCCACACCCCGGATTGTAAATAATGTAAATAATTCAATGTATATATACTGATGATTATCTTGTGTGATGACTGTATTATGATGACAGTATATCTTTGTATCATGAATCAATTTGAGTGGACCCCAACAAGTTGAAAAACTTATTCGGGTGTTACCATTTAGTGGTCGATTGTACGGAATATGTACTGTACTGTGCAATCTACTAATAAAAGTTTCAATCAATCAATCAATCAAAAAAACCCTTCCCATCAAACAATCAGACGTGTTAACTTTTCACGAGAAATAAAATGTTCTCCTCTTTAGCTTCACTCACTGTGGTTTAATTTGAAAAGCTCGTACCGGAAAAAGGCGCCAGAATGTCGACAATGACATAAGTTAACACAACTAATTGGAAGAACGCTTCCCATCAAACAATCAGACGTGTTAACTGCTTTCACGAGAAATAAAATAGTCTCCTCTTTAGCTTCACTCACTGTGGTTTAATTTGAAAAGCTTGTACCGGAAGAAGGCGCCAGAATGTCGACAATGACATTAGCAGGGTGCAAAATGTCGTCCAAACGCCTGTGGGCAGTTTGTTCCCCTGGTCTTGTCTCTCTGACACCGAGGAATAAAAGTATGAAAAGTTCAACTGGTGGACGGTGGCTGTCCCACACCGGAACAGGTACCAAAACCATACATATTTGGCCAACGTTGCAAATTAGCTATCCGTTGTTTATAGATGAATTAATCAGCAGGTCGAATTCAGAGTCGTAAGCTCGTCGCACGCGCACAATTGAAGTCGTCGTCAGTGTTTCCTGTAGGGTTTTATTTTCGAACAATTGACTGCAAACACCAAGTGTTATATATCAGTTTGTCAATGATTGTCACATTTTATTGATATTTCACTCATTGTGGCACACTTTAGAGCAAGGGTCCTCAAGTACAAATCTTGAAGGTCCACAAATGTTATTTTGAAACAGGCTGGGTCCGTTTATTATCGGTCAAGCTTATATAGTAGCAGGAGGTAGGTAGTAGTTTAACATTTTCTTAAAATTAACAAAAATAAAATAAATATCCAATAGAAGACATGAAAGATTTTCTTTGAAACAAAAATAAATAAGAACTTAAATAAAACTTTCAGTTTTAACAAAAAATAAACACTTTTAAACACAACCCTCCTATCCCTGGTAAACAAATGACCTCAACAGAGAATGGCTTCTTGTGTTTACCCAAAGCCCCATGCCACTCTGAGTGAGCACTCTGTTGCTATTTGTTGTTGTGTCATAGATTTAACACAAATCTTGCTTGATGTTTCATATGACTTTTTCAGCCTCGTGATTTCTTTTTTTCTTAGCTCTGAATAATGAGGAAATGTCTCTTCAAATTCGCGGTGCTCTTTCAGATAGTGACGTTTCAGATGTTCACTTTTCACCAGAGCAACGGTACTGTTGCATATTAGACACATTAGTCTGGTACTTGCAGTAGGTAGGATGAAAACATATTGCTCTGTCCATTCTTTATTGAAACGTCGGTTTTCCCTGTCCACCTTTCTTTGACCAGCCTGAGCCAACTTGGAGCATAGGGATGGGCGTATCGATCCTGTGGTATCGATATATCGATACTCACACGCTACTCATTTGGCATCACTTTTCTGAAAAAAGTATCGATATAAACCAAAAAAACGGCGTGTGGGGGGTGCAAGCATCACTTTCAGATGTTTTTGATGACTCACTTAACTTACTATGTGCTGGAACACCCCTGTACCTGGCAGAGTATAGAGCTGGCCCAGTCACGTGACAGGAGACAGCGAATGAGCGTCGTCAACGTGCAACACACACACACACACACACACACACACACACACACGCACACCCACACACACACACACACACACACACACACACACACACACACACACACACACACAGCCAGCCGACAGCGATGCAGCCAGGCATATCCAGTGTTGTCCAATTGTTGACTTAAAACAGGCATTGTTTTTTTGTTTTTTTTTTAGTAATTTTTACTGAATATTTTTGTTTAAATGATTATCCTAAATTCAAATAATTTCCACACAGGGGAATTTACTGTTAGTTGAAAATTGCTTGAGTATTTAAAACAAGATAAGAAAGAGATACAATTTGGAGATTCTTCATCTTTGCATTACAGTTTTATTTTTTTCCAAGAAAATCTTGAATATATGATTGAATGTGATTTTGGTTTTAATCTGTAACATGATTTCTTACATTTCGAAAACATTAGCCTATTTCATATTTCATTAATTGCTAATTATATCACAAATTTAAAAAAATAACTGCAGCTCCTTGCAATTCGGATTTGACTGTTAATTGGAAAGCCCTAATATTTAATTATTATTATTATATATAATATATAGTTATTATATATAATATTTAATTTATTTTTCATATTTATGTTATTTATTTTAATTTTACTTTTATTATATATTGACCATAATAAATGTGGTATAAATGGTCTGTATTTGTCTTGTGATTTGTCTTAAATAATAACAATAGTAATAATATTTTTGACTGACAAAAAATTGCCAATAAGAAATTATTGGTATCGGTATCGGTATCGATGAAAATGCAAGAAAAAGTATCGGTATCGTATCGAATCCTAAAAGTGTGGTATCGCCCATCCCTACCATGCATGTGGCATGAGCGCTGTATGACCCAGGTGGTAACAGCCTATCAGCGCGTCGTTGTGATAGAGATGAGAACCCATACTCTGATTGGCTGATTCCGCAGCCAATCAGAGTGGCGTTCTCTCGCTCTCACTCCGTCTCTCTCTCTATCTCTCTCTGAGAGAGAGAGAGAGAGACGGAGTGAGTGAGACACGGAGAAGTGTAAACGAAATGTGGAGATATTGGACTAAAAACAACAAAGAACGTTGACTTGCGCTAGCGATAACTCAAAGATGAATACAATTATTATATTTTTTTATAATAATTATAATTATTAAAAAAAAATATATATATTTTATTTGTATTTTTTTTACTATAGTTCGTGCTGGGTCCGGACGGACACGTCGCTGGGTCCGGACATGGACCGCGGTCCGCCTGTTGAGGATCACTGCTTTAGAGTTTAGAATCCATCGACAAAGTAATTGGAAGTTGAGTGACTTGTGAAGTACTTCTTCTACAGGCAAATAAAACACATGCCACAGCGTCACCTGTTGGCCAGAATCATTGGCGTTGTTAGGCCTATTTTAGGGGGGCTCAAGCCCCCCTAAAATGTTCTTAAGCCCCCCTAAATAATTTGGTGTTAAAAAAATTTTTTTTTTTTTTTTTTTATAAATACATGCCGACATATTCATTATAAAGTGGCCCGAATATGAGTTTAAATAAATAATCATATAACCTGTCATTATTCACTCAGTTTCCCCTCACTTCATAGTGTAAGGTAGAGAGCCCCTTCAGTGCGTCGGTATCCATTCCATTCCACTAGTTCATATAGAAAATGCCCACATCACTCAAAATCCAGTCCGCATTTTCTCTGCGACCTTGCTTGCGGTCCTGCAGGTGTACGAAGCACATTAGCACACAGCACTGCAGAACAAGAATTTTGTGTCTGCAATTGTAAATAATTTAGTTTTTAAGTTTTGTGTTTCTTGTAGAATCTATATAAAGTAATATACATTTGCCTATTGTTAAAATAATGAAAACAACATCATTAAATATATTTGCTTTATTGTATTGTTACATTAATAGCTGTTGTATTACTATAGGATGGCTTGTTAAAAATTTCATAGGATTTTCAGAGGGTGGAAAAACCAAGATATTTAATATAAAATGTAAAATGAATAAATACATAAAAATAAAAAAAATGGTTAAAAGCCATCGTCCCGGGGAGCATTTAATTTCGTCCCGTGCATTTTTTTTACCGTCCCCGGGACGACGGGACTACTTTAATCTCAAGCCCTGGAAGTTACATTTTATTGTTTGCATTATTTGTTTTAGCATTGCACTTTGAAGATGGTCCCTCAGCTCTTTGACAGCTTTGGCTCTTTTTCAGATCAGCAGACTAAGTCTTTTTTATTTACAGTATATATAAATGTTTCTCATTTCTATTCAGACTTCCATATATATTTAATTTCCTTAACGGCTTGCCATAATATATATATATATAAATATATTATATACAAGCCAAATTATCCCGATCCAGATATTACTTTAATTCAAGTAATTAAGTAATATTTCCAGGGCTTGAATTTACAACCATTTTAGTCACATATGTGCCCAAAATGTAATATGTGCAACTTCAAAATATTTGGGAACAAACAATTATTGTATTGTGAGCGAAAGTTGTGGCATTAGCCTCTATGTTGTGAATTAAAGGCCTACTGAAAGCCACTACTACCGACCACGCAGTCTGATAGTTTATATATCAATGATGAAATCTTAACATTGCAACACATGCCAATACGGCCGGGTTAACTTATAAAGTGCAATTTAAAATTTCCCGGGAAACTTCCGGCTGAAAACGTTTCGGTATGATGACGTTTGCGCGTGACGTCACGGGTTGAAGCAGATATTTTGGAATAGCACGGTGGCCAGCTTAAGCCGTCTGTTTTCACCACATAATTCCACAGTATTCTGGACATCTGTGTTGGTGAATCTTTTGCAATTTGTTCAATTAACAATGGAGACTGCAAAGAAGAAAGCTGTAGGTGGGATCGGTGTATTAGCGGCTGGCTACAGCAACACAACCAGGACTTTGAGTTGGATAGCAGATGCGCTACCGTGAGTACAGCTTTGGCTTCCAAACATTTGATCGCTTGCCCGTACGTGCGTGCATGTCACGTACGTAACTTTGGGGAAATATATGTTTCTTGCCGACTCTGATGGCGGCCGGGGTGTCGTCGAAAGCTACAACGCCGTCCGCCGCCGCGCCGCTGTCCTCACCTGTCTTGGTTGACTTCCTCCGTCTCCGGGCCGCCGACCGCAACGATCATCGTGGTGAAGTCCTTTGTCGCGCCGTTGATCGCTGGAACGCAGGTGAGCACGGGTGTTGATGAGCAGATGAGGGCTGGTGTAGGTGGAGAGCTAATGTTTTTAGCATAGCTCTGTCGAGGTCCCGTAGTTAAGTTAGCTTCAATGGCATCGTTAGCAACAGCATTGCTAGGCTTCGCCAGGCGGCACAGCATTGACCGTGTGGTTACAGGTCCAGGGTTTGGTAGTATTGTTGATCTTCTGTCTATCCTTCCAGTCAGGGGCTTATTTCTTCTGTTTCTATATGCAGTTAAGCACGATGCTATCATGTTAGCTCCGTAGCTAAAGTGCTTCGCCGATGTATTGTCGTGGAGATAAAAGTCACTGTGAATGTCCATTTCGCGTTCTCGACTCTCATTTTCAAGAGGATATAGTATCCGATGTGGTTTAAAATACAAATCCGTGATCCACAATAGAAAAAGGAGAGAGTGTGGAATCCAATGAGCCCTTGTACCTAAGTTACGGTCAGAGCGAAAAAAGATACGTCCTGCACTGCACTCTAATCTTTCACTCTCACTTTCCTCATCCACGAATCTTTCATCCTGGCTCAAATTAATGGGGTAATCGTTGCTTTCTCGGTCAGAATCGCTCTCACTGCTGGTGTAAACAATGTGCAAATGTGAGGAGCCTTTCAACCTGCGACGTCACGCTACTTCCGGTACAGGCAAGGCTTTTTTTTATCAGCGACCAAAAGTTGCGAACTTTATCGTCGATGTTCTCTACTAAATCCTTTCAGCAAAAATATGGCAATATCGCGAAATGATCAAGTATGACACATAGAATGGATCTGCTATCCCCGTTTAAATAAGAAAATTTCATTTCAGTAGGCCTTTAAAAACATAGAGGCTAATGCCATAACTTTCATTGTGTTTCAGTGTATCTTGAAGGATCATGCAAGTAATTGTTTCTTGTTGGTGCTGTAAACAAAATGTCACTGTGCAAACCCATGTTTGTTGTTGTACTGAACACAGATTGAAACTAAACCGATTGAAATAATAATAATAACAATGAATAATTTCAAAGTCTTTGTTAGCCGTTTGTGAAGTTTTGTGCTCGTGCGCTACGTTCGCTCGCATCCTGCATCTCCTGGGGGCTAAGCCCCCCCCGTCCTTAAGAGCTAGTGACGCCCCTGGCCAGAATTATAGCTGGCGTGCTTCATAAGAGGTAAGGTAAAATCAATGGAGGTTAATTGGTGTCTTTATCACGAAATATTTTTTTTTTTAGGTTTGACTTTTGTAAAATGATTTTTTTTTTATTTGCTGACAATTCAAGTGAATAAACATGTGTGAGCAAAATTTGTGTTTAAAAATGTTTGTTAAAATGCAGACAGTTGTTGCGTCGAACTCACCTAATTGAATGGTTTTAAGATGGGATCGACGGCTTTAGTTTTAATTTACCGGAAGTGAGTCTTGACTTTTGAACACATTTTTCTGCACTTATTTTTTTACATACATTTTTAAATACTGAATTTTTAAACACACACATTGTTCAAACTAATTTTTTATACAATGAATTTTAACAAACTGCACTTTTAACGCACACATATTTTACACTGAATTTTTATACACCAAATTTTAAAACGCTAAATTAAAAAAAATATTTTAACTGAATGTTTTAACACACACATTTTTACACTGAATTTTAACAAATTTAATTTTTTAATTCAGACATTTTTACACAAAATTCTAACAAACTTAATTTTTAACTTCAGACATTTTTACACTGAATTATACATAGTGCATTTTAAAACACTGAATTTTTATACACCAAATAAAACACTGAGATAAAAAAAAAAGTTTAACAAACTACATTTTTTAATACACACATTTTTACACTGAATTTTAACTAACTTATTTTTTAAATTCAGACATTTTTACACTACATTTTAACAAACTTAATTTTTTACTTCAGACATTTTTACACTAAATTTTTACATAGTGAATTTTAAAACACTGAGTTTTTAAACATATTTTTTACACTGAATTTTTATACACCAAATAAGATACTGAATTAAATTTTTTTTTAACAAACTGAATTTTTCAAAACACACATTTTTACACTGAATTTTGACAAACTTTATTTTTAAATGCAGACATTTTTGGACAGAATTTTCACACAGTGAATTTTAAAACACAGCATTTTTAAACACAGAATTTTTAAACACACATTTTTACACTGACTTTTTATACACCAAATAAGACACTGAACATTTTTTTTTTAACAAACTCAATTTTTTAACACACACATTTTTACACTGAATTTTAACAAACTACATTTTTTAATTCAGACATTTTACACTGAATTTTTACACAGTGAATTTTAACACACACATTTTTTACACTGAATTTTAACAAACTTAATTTTTTCATGCAGAAATTTTTACACAGTGGGTTTTAAAACACTGAATTTTTACAAATTGAATTTTAAAACACTGAATTTTAACAAACTGAATTTTTGCACGCAAATTTTGCTTTCAATTTTTTTCACTGAAATTGTCAGCATAATTTGATGTAAAAAAACAAACTCAGTTCATAAAATTCAAACGCAAAAAAATCAGTTAAATAAATTCAGTGTCCAAAAAAGGCTTTTGTAATAAAGAGACGGAAAAAAAGAAATAAAATACAGTGGGTTAAACTATCTTCCCCAAACCGACCCATGTTGATGTATTGATACTGTTGAATGGGATTATTACATATTGAAACATAAAGAAAGATTAGGATTAAGCAAGACTTGCTTTTTACTCCTCCTTTTAAGATATGTTAAAGAATGCCCATCTCATCACGCTGGTGGAGGCCTGTACGGGTCACACAATGTTGTCTCGCGTCTCAATGCAAATTATTGTCTCCACCATGACAGAAAACACATACTTTGTAATCTTTTGAACATGTGACATGTCTGCAGGTGTTGACAGGCGGCCATTGGAGGGTGTCAGAGTGCTGGACCTGACCCGGTAAGAACAACACCCCACCGAAAGAACCACATTATACAAACCCCGTTTCCATATGAGTTGGGAAATTGTGTTGGATGTAAATATAAACGGAATACAATGATTTGCAAATCATTTCAACCCATATTCAGTTGAATATGCTATAAAGACAACATATATGATGTTCAAACTGATAAACATTTTTTTTTGCAAATAATCATTAACTTTATAATTTGATGCCAGCAACACGTGACAAAGAAGTTGGGAAAGGTGGCAATAAATACTGATAAAGTTGAGGAATGCTCATCAAACACTTATTTGGAACATCCCACAGGTGAACAGGCAAATTGGGAACAGGTGGGTGCCATGATTGGGTATAAAAGTAGATTCCATGAAATGCTCAGTCATTCACAAACAAGGACGGGGCGAGGGTCACCACTTTGTCAACAAATGCGTGAGTAAATTGTTGAACAGTTTAAAAAAAACCTTTCTCAACCAGCTATTGCAAGGAATTTAGGGATTTCACCATCTACGGTCCGTAATATCATCAAAGGGTTCAGAGAATCTGGAGAAATCACTGCACGTAAGCAGCTAAGCCCGTGACCTTCGATCCCTCAGGCTGTACCGAATGAACAAGCGACTTCAGTGTGTAAAGGATATCACCACATGGGCTCAGGAACACTTCAGAAACCCACTGTCAGTAACTACAGTTGGTCGCTACATCTGTAAGTGCAAGTTAAAACTCTCCTATGCAAGGCGAAAACCGTTTATCAACAACACCCAGAAACGCCGGGCCTGAGCACATCTAAGATGGACTGATACAAAGTGGAAAAGTGTTCTGTGGTCTGACGAGTCCACATTTCAAATTGTTTTTGGAAACTGTGGACGTCGTGTCCTCCGGACTAAAGAGGAAAAGAACCATCCGGATTGTTCTAGGCGCAAAGTGTAAAAGCCAGCATCTGTGATGGTATGGGGGTGTATTAGTGCCAAAGACATGGATAACTTACACATCTGTGAAGGCACCATTAATGCTGAAAGGTACATACAGGTTTTGGAGCAACATATGTTGCCATCCAAGCAACGTTACCATGGACGCCCCTGCTTATTTCAGCAAGACAATGCCAAGCCACGTGTTACATCAACGTGGCTTCATAGTAAAAGAGTGCGGGTACTAGACTGGCCTGCCCGTAGTCCAGACCTGTCCCCCATTGAAAATGTGTGGCGCATTATGAAGCCTAAAATAGCACAACGGAGACCCCCGGACTGTTGAACAACTTAAGCTGTACATCAAGCAAGAATGGGACAGAATTCCACCTGAGAAGCTTCAAAAATGTGTCTCCTCAGTTCCCAAACGTTTACTGAGTGTTGTTAAAAGGAAAGGCCATGTAACACAGTGGTGAACATGACCTTTCCCAACTACTTTGGCACGTGTTGCAGCCATGAAATTCTAAGTTAATTATTATTTGCAAAAAAAAAATAAAGTTTATGAGTTTGAACATCAAATATCTTGTCTTTGTAGTGCATTCAATTGAATATGGGTTGAAAAGGATTTGCAAATCATTGTATTCCGTTTATATTTACATCTAACACAATTTCCCAACTCATATGGAAACGGGGTTTGTATGACTGTTGTGTGTGTGTGCAGCGTCCTGGCTGGACCCTTCGCCACCATGATGCTGGGAGACCTGGGTGCTGAAGTCATCAAGGTGGAGAAACCAGGTGAGCGGTGTCATTAAGCTAACTTATTGTTACCAGGCAGCCAGTATTGAGCTGCTTGTGTCCTATGTATTAATCTACAGATACCGGTGACGACACCCGAGCGTGGGGTCCACCCTTTGTCGGTTCAGAGAGCGTCTACTTCCTCAGTGTCAACCGCAATAAAAAAGTACGGTTTGTGACCTCAGAGAAAACAGGATTGCTGTTGACCAAAATAAACGTTGAAGTCCTGATTGCAGAGTGTCGCCGTGGACCTGAAACATCCCAGAGGAGCCAAGCTCATCCAGGAGGTACGCTCGTTATTGTTAGCGTGATAAGCTAATTTGTTGATTTGCTCACTTATTTGGTGTTAGCTTGCAGGTGTGTGCGACGTGCTGATGGAGAACTTCCTGCCAGGCAAACTTGCTCTGATGGGTTTAGGATACGAGGAGCTGAGCAGACGTAACCCTGCGCTGATCTACTGCTCCATTTCAGGTGCCACCTTGCTCAGCTCCAGTGATTTGATTGGTGCAGATTACCTCAGAGGTGTATTTTGCTCGTGCGCCTGCGTGTGGCGCCGCACCCACGCTGTCCACATGCGTTCGCCACACCGCGGGTTTGCCATCTCGAGACAAGCGGCTCTCAGAGGTTAACAACTTTGGACAGGAAGCCCGTGTTGATGTCACATCTCGGGCTCGTTAAAAAGTCCATCACTGTCAACAGGCCGCTTCAAGCTGGCCTCAGCAGGAAGTGGCTCTGCCGGCAAAACTGCTGCGGTGGCGGCATAATCCGGAGCAGCTGCTCGGAGTCTGAGGGGAGCCATCGTGCGAGACGGCTCCCCTCGCTGCCGTGTGGACCGTGGCGTGATTGGTCGTTAACGACATGGTCACGTTGACATGCTTATGGATTAGAACCAGTCGACGCTGAAGGAGCGTTTGATGTCAACATGCAGAGGAATCAAAACCCTCTGTTGTTGATTTAGTTTGCATGTGTTCATCCACTAGGTGGCATCAGTGTTTCTTTGCTTCCAAGTCACCTTTGACCTCCAATTTTCTTTCTGGACATTAATAAGAATCAATAATCTCCTATTATGCAAAAGTGACTTTTTAATGATGTTCTAACAGTAACAATGTGTCCATAAGGCCTGTTTATGCTCACCAAACATGAGAAATATCTTATTTCTCTCCCCACTTGAGGCGTTTAAATCTACTATGTTGGACAAATGCAGAGTTACAGTGTTTATGTAAGAAGTAGATAAAGTACACAATGGAGACACACGCACAGCTGATTAGCATTAAAGTTTAGAGATGGAGTGTGCGCAAACGACTCTTTTAAGTCAACGTTGAGAACCGATTCCCAGCGGGGAGCCGTTCGTTTGGGAGCCATTTTTTTTATGCAGACGCAATTTTAGCGCCAGCAAATACCCACTCTGCACACGCGTGCTGCCCGACTGGCAACAGGACTAGAAAATGAGTCAGAATTAAAGGAAACTTGGCAGCATTTAGATACATTTTTTAACATAATAAATATATATATATCAATAAAAGTTTATTTATATAGCCCTTACTCACAAATGTCTCAAATGGCTGTATACAGATATATACTGTATATATGTATGTATATATATATACTGTATATATATATATATATATACTATATATATATATATATATATATATATATATATATATATATATATATATATATATATATGTATATATGTGTGTGTGTATTTGTATATATGTGTACACTAGTATGTATATGTATATATATATATATATATATATGTATGTGTATATATTAGAGATGTCCGATATTATCGGCCTGCCGATATTTTCGGCCGATAAATGCTTTAAAATGTAATATCGGAAATTATCGGTATCGTTTTTTTTATTATCGGTATCGTTTTTTATTTAATTTTTTTATTTAATTTTTTTATTAAATCAACATAAAAACACAAGATACACTTACAATTAGTGCACCAACCCAAAAAACCTCCTTCCCCCATTCACACTCATTCACACAAAAGGGTTGTTTCTTTCTGTTATTAATATTCTGGTTCCTACATTATATATCAATACAGTCTGCAAGGGATACAGTCCGTAAGCACACATAATTGTGCGTGCTGCTGGTCCACTAATAGTACTAACCTTTAGCAGTTAATTTTACTCATTTTCATTAATTACTAGTTTCTATGTAACTGTTTTTATATTGTTTTACTTTCTTTTTTATTCAATAATTTTTTAAAAATTTATTTATCTTATTTTATTAATTTTTAAAAAAAGGACCTTATCTTCACCATACCTGGTTGTCCAAATTAGGCATAATAATGTGTTAATTCCACGACTGTATATAACGGTATCGGTTGATATCGGTATCGGTAATTAAGACTTGGACAATATCGGGATATCTGCAAAAAGCCATTATCGGACATCCCTAGTATATATGTATGTATATATTTATATGTTTGTCTATATGTATGTGTGTGGATATATGTATGTATATGTATGTCTATATATGTATGTATATGTATGTCTATATATGTATGTATATGTATGTCTATATATGTATGTGATATGTATGTGTATATACAGATATGTATATATGCTGTATGTATGTGTATATATATATATATATACATGCATATATATACTGTATATGTATGTGTATATATGTATGTGATTGTGTGTATATGTATGTGTATATACAGATATGTATATATGCTGTATTCAACATATATATGTATTTGTATATATACAACATATAAAAATATATATTTATTTGAATTACAAAAAAAAAAGTTTTATATATATATTTTTTTTACATTTTAGTTTGGATTCCCTTTTCTTTTTTTTTTTCTTTTTTTAAGGGTAGTTGTTCAAGTGTGCACACACCAGGTATGATATTATAATTTTGTAATCACATTTTTATTATGTCCTAATTTTTATTTTAGTTTTATTTATAATTTTTCATTATTGCATTTTATTCTTAATTATTTGTATATTTTTTTCTATATTGTTAAAATGAGGTACATTGTGATAAGCAGACGCACGCACGCATGCACACACACACACACACACACACACACACACACACACACACACACACACACACACACACACACACACACACACACACACACACACACACACACACACACACACACTCACACTCATCCATCCATCCATTTTCTACCGCTTGTCCCTTAGTCAGCTTTTATCTTAAGTGCTCCTTTCTACACACAACTGAGACACCCAATGACAAATGTTCAAATGACCCAACAACATAGAACCTAAACTCCTAAAGTATAGATGTGATGTTTGTGAACGAATCAAGTCTTTTCGAATGGCTCTTTTAGGTTACCGATGAGAACCAATTCCCAGTTGTGAGCTGTTTTTTATGCACATTAAAATGTAGAGCAGTAGACTGACTGGCAACTGGATTAGAAAATGAGTCAGAATTAAAGAAAACTTAGCAGCATTTAGATTAACTTTTTAAAAATTAAAACAAATACACATAAAAATATATAAATATACAGTATATATTTTTAAAAATATTCTTTAGTTGTATTTATTTTGTATTGTATTTATTTTTATTTTGACCCACTTTTTGGGTTCATTATTCTAAAGGGTTGCAAGTAGTTCACAAGTACACACACCAGGTATGGTAGTACAACAAGTACAAAGTCCTAATTTTTATTGTAGTTTTATTCATACTTTTTATGTTTATTTAGTCATCAATACACTGTATTCCTACTTATTTGTGTTTTTATCTATATTGGTAAAATGGCACACATTTTTTTAGATCAGGTAAAATTCAAACTCGTGATGCCACTGCCAAAGCATGAAAATATGGCAGCGCCTTAAGAAATGTTTACACTGAAAACACAACAAAAAATAAAATTATTACCAATATTTCAGAATAATTCCCACCAATATAGTAATATTTGTGTTAATTAAAATATTCTGATCTACATTTTATCGTATAACTGACACTAGTGATTGCTTCCTTGCTAAAAAAAAACCAAACCGTTAAAAATAATTTAACTATAATAAGGAGCCACTCTTTTTAACGGCTCTTTAAAAGGAACGGCTCCCTTTAAAGAGCCATAAATCCCATCCCTACAACACACCATTATGGCGCCACTTACATTAATTTAAAATGATTGAAAAGTACAAACCCCGTTTCCATATAAGTTGGGAAATTGTGTTAGATGTAAATATAAACGGAATACAATGATTTGCAAATCATTTTCAACCCATATTCAGTTGAATATGCTATAAAGACAACATATTTGATGTTCAAACTGATAAACTTTTTTTTTTTTTTTTGCAAATAATCATTAACTTTAGAATTTGATGCCAGCAACACGTGACAAAGAAGTTGGGAAAGGTGGCAATAAATACTGATAAAGTTGAGGAATGCTCATCAAACACTTATTTGGAACATCCCACAGGTGAACAGTCAAATTGGGAACAGGTGGGTGCCATGATTGGGTATAAAAGTAGATTCCATGAAATGCTCAGTCATTCACAAACAAGGATGGGGCGAGGGTCACCACTTTGTCAACAAATGCGTGAGCAAATTGTTGAACAGTTTAAGAAAACAAGTTGCAACCCATATTCATATTGAATATGGGTTGAAAAGGATTTGCAAATCATTGTATTCCGTTTATATTTACATCTAACACAATTTCCAAACTCATATGGAAACGGGGTTTGTAGAACAATATTAGACGTCTGATATATGGCTTCAAAGCTAAAAAGGTTTATAAAGGTGTGTGTGTGTGTGTGTGTGTGTGTGTGTGTGTGTGTGTGTGTGTGTGTGTGTGTGTGTTTAGGTTACGGGCAAACGGGTCCTCAAAATCAGAGTCCAGGCTACGACTCGATCGCCTCTGCTGTGTCGGGGATGATGCACATCACCGGGTCAGAGGTCAGATGTAAACAGCGGCGTGACTTAGAGCTTACGTGACTTCCCATGATGCCTTGTTTCTGCGCACAGGACGGCGAGCCCATCCGCCCCGGTGTGGCTATGACGGACTTGGCGACCGGCTTGTACGCGCACGGGGCCGTTATGGCCGCCCTGCTCCAGCGCCAGCGGACTGGGAGGGGCGCTCACATCGACTGTGACCTACTGTCCTCTCAGGTAGCGTGCATGTGCGCGCGCACGTGACGGATGGCCCCTCCAGAGTAGTTGAGGTATAAACAAGCCGTCGAAACGTCTGACGAGTGTAAACACGCTCATCAATATTGCCTGAGCGTCTCCCGGGCCGCCGAAACAAATCAAATGATTCGTTATCGTAAAAGCGCAGGTGACGCCCACCCAGATGTTCCCCGTGTCTAAAACTCCCAGGGTGCGCTTGATTTGTAGTGTCAGGATGTGCAGTTTGTGTGACAGTGTTGCTTTTAAAAACATGTTTTATGTTTCTGCCTGAGACGCCACCGCACAGTCACTCGGGGGAAAAAGTTGACTCTTGAGAAGTGTGTGTGTGTGTGTGTGTGTGCTCTTTACCCACAATCCACCTCCCCCACGTAGGAAGTGATGCGTCCGCTGGCAGGTTACCTTTTAAGACTGCTGAGGCAGCGTTTTGATAACTAGCTCTCTTTATTCACGGTGTTGACCTCCATCATCATGGCGCTAACCACAGCAAAGACTTCCCACAGACTTTGGGCGGCCGGCGTCTGACGTCAGCGTTGATTTAGCTGCTTACGGCGTTGTGGTGCGTCTTTGCTGGTGAGTCAAAGCCGTGGTTCTCTCACATGTGGCGTAACGTCCAGCCAGCATGGCGAGGAGCTCGCACGCCGCGGGCCTCTCCTTGAACGCGACCGCACGCTTGAAACGCAGCCGAGTGTAAACAGAGACCAGCTCGACTCTTGTATCAACATCTATAAAATGTGACGAACCGCTCGTCTTCCCAGGACGACACACTTGCACTTCCTGTCAGCCATCTTTAATGGACCCTTCCTCACGAAAGTTCACATGGGTCGTCCTGGAAAGGTTCTACAAAGTAAACCACTTTAATTGCTGTTGATGTAACCTCCCTTTGAAGTGGGCGGGGCGTGGAACCTCTGAGTGGAGCCTTCCTGTCAGAAGCAGGCGGCTGTGGTGACATCACCAGCGAGGCTGATAGTTACATGCTCACGTAGGTCCATAAATTAGGGATTGACAGATTATCGGCGCCGATATTTGGGGTTTTGACCTATATATCGGAATTAAAAAAAAATATATATATATATACATATATATTTCTAATTTCAACTTAACACATACTTGCCAACCCTCCCGTTTTTAGCGGGAGAATCCCGATATTCAGCGCCTCTCCCGACAACCTCTCGACACAGATTTTCTCCCGACAAACTCCCGGTATTCAGCCGGAGCTGGAGGCCACGCCCCCCCCAAAAAAAGTCTGCCGCAGCTGCGATTGGACCTGACCAGCCTCCGGGTACAAGTACTGGAGTACCAATTGCTTGCCAGGGAAGATCTTCCCCAGGAAGCAAGGTTTGACCGGTTTTGGGCGATGCTAGGGAGAGATGGAAGATTCCACACTCTCGTGCATTTGATGAAAGCACTTTTGTGAGTGCCACACAGCAATGCATCATCAGAGAGGGTGTTCAGCATGGTTAGAAAAATAGTGACAGAGAATAGAAAGAGGATGGACAATTCAACCCTTAACAAAGCATTGTACTTTCAAGTACAACAATGAGTAGATGAGTGTTGTGTGTGTGTGTGTGTGTATATGTGTAAATAAATGAACACTAAAATTCAAGTATTTCTTTTATTTATATATATAATAAAATAAATATATATATATATATATATATTTATATATATATATATATATATATATATATATATATATATATATATATATATATATATAGCTATAATTCACTGAAAGTCAAGTATTTATATATATATATATATATATATATATATATATATATATATATATATATATATATATATATGTATGTATGTATATATATATATAAATATATATATATATATATGTATGTATATATATATATTGGAGGTCTCAAGGTTGGCAAGTATGACTTAACATCAGCAGATTCAATACATACACACATGATAGCAGTACCGTATTTTTCGGAGTATAAGTCGCACCGGCCGAAAATGCATAATAAAGAAGGAAAAAAATCATATATAAGTCTCACTGGATTATAAGTCGCATTTTTTGGGGAAATTTATTTGATAAAACCCAACACCAAGAATAGACATTTGAAAGGCAATTTAAAATAAATAAAGAATAGTGAACAACAGGCTGAATAAGTGTACGTTATATGACGCATAAATAACCAACTGAGAAGGTGCCTGGTATGTTAACGTAACATATTATGGTAAGAGTCATTCAAATAACTATAACATATAGAACATGCTATACGTTTACCAAACAATCTGTCACTCCTAATCGCTAAATCCCATGAAATCTTATACGTCTAGTCTCTTACGTGAATGAGCTAAATAATATTATTTGATATTTTACGCTAATGTGTTAATAATTTCACACATAAGTCGCTCCTGAGTATAAGTCGCACCCCCGGCCAAACTATGAAAAAAACTGCGACTTACAATCCGAAAAATACGGTATTTAGTATTAAATGAGTGAAGTAGATAGTCATAACTGCTTAATAGGGCTGTGAATCTTTCACCACACGATCCGATTAGATTCAAAATCAACACTTTTCTAATAACATTGATGACAGTTCTATGATTACCTACATTCCTCCATACAAGAGATAAACGGCCCTAAAAATTGTTATATTACTTCAAAGAAAACTGGTTTTGTTTCATAAAAATCTACCCAAACATTTAATAAAGTCAAATACAAATAAGTCAACAAGAGAAGTATCCAACACTTCTCTTTTGTAAAGTAAATCTGAACAGCAGATATGATCATCTACATCAGGGGTCCCCTAACTTTTTGACGCGGTGGCCGCTTTGAGTTAAAAAAATTTGGCCGGGGGCTAGGCTGTGTATGTGTATGTGTGTGTGTGTGTATATATATATATATATATATATATATATATATATTCCAAGCGCGATGATGTCACGTTATCGATGGGAAAATGCATTTTTAGACAATATGATTTGCCTGAGCGGCTAGGAGACACCGAGAGTAACAAGCAGTAGAAAATGGATTAGAAAGGACAGATTTTTTTTTTAAAATACAAAAAATTTTAAGAAAAAAATTATAATACATATATTTTTTTTTAAACTAGGGACTTCCCGCCGGACGGATTTTGGACGCTGGCGGGCCGTAGTTTGGGGTCCCCTGATCTACGTCAACAATATGATTTGTCTGAGTGGCTGGACAGGAAAAATAAAATAAATAAAAACATTTGTGTAACTACATTCCTCCATAAAATAGATAAACCGCTGTGATACATTTTGTATTAAAATTTATTAAAATATCCATCCATCCATCCTTTTTCTACCGGCTGTCCCGTTCGGGTTGCGGGGGGTGCAGCGATTAAAAAACAACAACAAATAAATAAATAAATATATATATATATATATAAAATCAATTAATAATTGTTACAAATAAGACTTGCTATTTATTTGAAAATCATCTGGGTTTTTTTGACACCCCTACTGCTCAAGCACCAGCCTGCTTGCCCTGCATGAGAAAAGTTACCTTTGTGCTGGAGTATTTTTAAAAAAAAACATTTATAAAATCAAAATTACTCTCATCGTCAGTAATTATCCCAAAATGTTTTGATATCTGACAGGGTATTTATTTGAGTTTGTATGAGCCTGCGTACGTGGCCACGCCCCCTTTCTCTCCTTGCATGTGGCGCTGGTCGCATACAGTACGTCTCCTCCGCTTACATGAAATTGTCAAAACGTCAATTTCTTTGCCGGGAATTCCAGTTTTTGTCCTTCTTTCCAGCGGCCTTCCTCCCGTTTGGTCTGTTTTCGCCACTGCAGCGATTGAATCGCAAGTGTGACAGAAAAGATATCTCTGGCAGAAATCCAAACTTTGTTTAAATTGACAAATAGGAGATTATTATACAAGTAAAGAAAGCAGGCAGCAGCTCACATATTGTTTTTATTTCAATGTTCGCAATATTTCAGGGTTCCTCAGGAGGAAACTTTACTGTGCATTGAATTCATAAACTGCTCTAAAAATGCATAAAAAGGGAGTATTGTGATGTAGAGAAATCCCATATTTTAAAAATTTTCCCAGGAGTTTTTTTTATATTTTGAAATGCAAAAGTTGATGTTTTTCTTAGACAAATGTATTAAAGGTGTTTATGAAATCCCCTGATGTTTTTGCAGCTAAATTAACCACAACATTAGCACCTCATAAAGCGGAATTTCCCTACTTAAAGCTTTGTCCTGTTTTTTACTGACATAATACTATTCATATTTAAATAACTTTTACTGCAAATGAAAATTGCAAATAAATATTGGTTATCCTTGGAAAAACCGTATCGGTCGATCTCTACCGTGGGGACGTCAGTCGCGAGGCTGATAGTCACATGCTCGCGTTGTTCTGACCCGCAGGTCTCGTGTCTCAGCCATGTTGCTGCCAACTTCCTGAACGGCGGGAAGGAGGCAAGGCGCTGGGGGACGGCCCACGAGAGTATCGTCCCCTACCAGGTGACCACGCCGTGCCTTCATCAAAGTTGATCTCAAGTGTGTCACCTTCTAGATTGTGCTTTGTGTGTATGCCAGGGATTCAGAACCAAAGATGGCCACATTGTGGTGGCGGCAGGAAACGACCAACAGTTTGTTAAAGTGTGTCAGGTACGTTGACGCGTGCAGCCCTCAGACCACCATAATGTGATCCTCTCGTGACAGTTGATATATTTCAGGTTCTGCAGCTTCCGGAGCTCACCCAGCAACCAGAATACAGAACCAACAAGCTCAGAGTCCAAAACCGTAAAGGCCTGGTGGACACTTTGTCACAGAGGTACTTGTTTGTACCTCATTAGATCGTTCCAGGACCTCGTCTGGTAACTCAGCCTGTTCCCTTCCTGCCAGATTTCTGCAAGAGACGACGGCTGATTGGCTGAGAAGGTTTGAGGGCTCAGGTGTTCCTGTCGGGCCAATCAACAGCATCCGGGAGGTCTTCTCTGACCCACAGGCAAGCGCACACACAAGCATTTGCTACTTTGCACTAGAGATGGGATTTATGGCTCCTGGAAAGGAGCTGGATCTTGAGGAGCCGGTCCCTTCAAAGTGCCGTTAAAAAATCTGGCTTATTATTATATTTAGATTTTTAACAGTTTTTTATTCCAAGGAAAAAAAAATCACTAGTATCAGTTATACCAGTGGTCCCCAACCACCGGGCCGCGGACCGATATGTACCGGGCAGCACAAGAAATTAAAAAAAATAAAAAATATTTTTTTTATTTTTTTATTTTTTATTAAATCAACATAAAAAACACAATATATACATTATATATCAATATAGAGCAATACAGTATGCAGGGATACAGTCCGTAAGCACACATGATTGTATTTATTTAGGAAAAATAAAATAATAATAATAATAATAATAATAATCCCCCCACCGGTCCATGGGACAAATTTTCAAGCGTTGACCGGTCCGCAGCTACAAAAAGGTTGGGGACCACTGAGTTATACGATAAGATGTAGATCAGAATAATTTAATTTACACAAATATCACTATTGTTGGGAATTATTCTGAAATATTGGCTATAATTTCATTTAGTTGTGTTTTCATTGTAAACATTCCATAAGGCAGTGGGTGCCATATTTCCATGCTTTGGCAGAGTTAGAATTTTCCCACATCTAAAAAAAATGTGTAGCATTTTAACAAAATATAAAAAAAATACACAAATAAGTAAAAATAAAATGCATTAATGGATATACAAAGTATAACTGAAACTACAATAAAAAGTAGGACCTAAATTTAATTGTAGTTTTATTTATACTTTTATACAAAATTGTACTACCATACCTGGTGTGTGTACACGTGAATCAACACCCTTTAAAAATAATGAGCCTGAAAAGTGAATACAAATAAAGCGAATTAAAGAAAAATTAAATACAATTATGAAAAAAAAAAAAATAAGACGGGAGCCGAGTCTGGGGTCAACTTTTTTTTATTTTTTTACTAAACCCTATATGGGTCGGATATAATGTTTTTATATATATATATATATATATATATATATATATATAGTCACACACACACACACACACACACACACACACACACACACACACACCCCGACCCATATAGGGTTTAGTAAAAAAAAAAAAAAGTTGATCCCAAACTCGGCTCCTATGGCCGTGGAGGCTCAGTCTGGGGCCGGGCAAAAAACTGCTAAGTTTCCTTTAACTCTGACTCATTTTCTAGTCCAGTTGACAGTCGTGTGGCACTATGGAAGTACTAATGCTACAAAATTATTTGCAAACGTGTATCTCAATCTGTGCACGTGTAATACAATTTACGTGCGTGTGTACTAATTTGTGTCTGTATATCAATCCGAGTGTGTGTAAGCAGCCGTGAACATATGTTTTACATCTGCGTGCGTGTGTTTTTAGATCCGCCTACGTGTGTTTTAGGTTGTCTGTCTGTCCCTAAACAGAAAGAACCCTTTAAAGCAGGGGTCCCCAAACTACGGCCCGCGGGCCGGATCCGGCCCGCCAGCGTCTAAAATCAGGCACGCGGGAAGTCCCATGTATAAAAAAATAAATAAAAAATTCTGTCTTTTCTTATCCACTTTGTACCGCTTGCTACTCACGGTGTCTCCTAGCCGCTCAGGCAAATCATATTGTCTAAAAATGCATTTTCTCATCGATAACGTGACATCATCGCGCACATGGAAAGTGCGCTATATATATCTTATATATATATATATATACATACATACATACAACCCGGCCCCCGGCCAAATTGTTTTAACCCAATGCGGCCCCCGAGTCCAAAAGTTTGGGGACCCCTGCTTTAAAGGCCTACTGAAAGCCACTACTACCGACCACGCAGTCTGATAGTTTATATATCAATGATGAAATCTTAACATTGCAACACATGCCAATACGGCCGGGTTAACTTATAAAGTGACTTTTAAAACTTCCCGGGAAATATCCGGCTGAAACGTCGCGGTATGATGACGTATGCGCGTGACGAAGTCAGAGTAACGGAAGTTATGGTACCCGTAGAAGCCTATACAAAAAGCTCTGTTTTCATTTCATAATTCCACAGTATTTTGGACATCTTTTGCAATTTGTTTAATGAACAATGAAGGCTGCAAAGAAGACAGTTGTAGGTGGGATCGGTGTATTAGCAGCGGACTACAGCAACACAACCAGGAGGACTTTGTTGGAGCGCTAGCCGCGCTAGCCGCGCTAGCCGCCGACCTCACCTTGACTTCCTACGTCTCCGGGCCGCCAAACGCATCGGGTGAAGTCCTTCGTCCTTCTGCCGATCGCTGGAACGCAGGTGAGCTCGGGTGTTGATGAGTAGATGAGGGCTGGCTGGCGTAGGTGGAGAGCTAATGTTTTTAGCATAGCTCTGTGAGGTCCCGTTGCTAAGTTGCTAAGTTAGCTTCAAAGGCGTCGTTAGCACAGCATTGTTAACCTTCACCAGCCTGGAAAGCATTAACCGTGTATTTACATGTCCACGGTTTAATAGTATTGTTGATTTTCTATCTATCCTTCCTTCTATCCTTTATTTTTTTGTTTCTATATGCAGTTAAAGCACGATGCTATCATGTTAGCTCGTAGCTAAAGCATTTTGCCGATGTATTGTCGTGGAGATAAAAGGCACTGAATGTCCATTTTGCGTTCTCGACTCTCATTTTCAAGAGGATATAGTATCCGAGGTGGTTTAAAATACAAATCCGTGATCCACAATAGAAAAAGGAGAGAGTGTGGAATCCAATGAGCCAGCTTGTACCTAAGTTACGGTCAGAGCGAAAAAAGATACGTCCATCACTGCCTCTCAAGTCCTTCACTGTAACGTTCCTCATCTACAAATCTTTCATCCTCGCTCAAATTAATGGGTAATCATCACTTTCTCGGTCCGAATCTCTCTCGCTCCATTGTAAACAATGGGGAATTGTGAGGAATACTAGCTCCTGTGACGTCACGCTACTTCCGGTACAGGCAAGGCTTTTTTTTATCAGCGAGCAAAAGTTGCGAACTTTATCGTCGATTTTCTCTATTAAATCCTTTCAGCAAAAATATGTCAATATCGCGAAATGATCAAGTATGACACATAGAATGGATCTGCTATTCCCGTTTAAATAAAAAAAAAATCATTTCAGTAGGCCTTTAAAGGCTGTCTACTTACACGTGACTTTTGAGATTTTTCTGCCGTGTAAGATTTGATTTGAGTGAGCGCATCCAGATTCCTAAGTGTGTAATAAACCTTGTGCGCACACATTCAGAAGTGCATGTGTGTAACACAATCTGCGTGTGCGTATCTTAAGTTGTGCCTGTATTTAACCAACCACGGAAGACACCATGCAATTTAAACCAATCAGAAACAGCGTACAGCTGAGGTGCGTGAAAAAGAGACGCCAATACCCTTCGTCGTTTCTGATTGGTTTAACTTGCGTGGTGTCTTCCGTGGTTGGCTAAATGTAGGCACAGTGGATTGATGGCTTGGTCTGGGGTTGGCTATTTCGATCAATCAGAGTTACTCGAACTACGGCAAGCTGCGAAAACTGAAGTTTATTATTATAAAAAAAATAAAGAGTAGTGATTGGGGAATATAAGCGTGAGAAATGTCAATTGTGGCGTTTAGCGTGAGAAAGGGTTAATTTGCGTGACGCTCAAAGCGTGAAGTTTGGCAGCTTTGAGCAAGTGTTGGAGCGTGGTCCATCGTTGTTGACTTCAACGCAGAATAACATGATCAGTGGCTGCGAGTATAAGGAAAGGCAAGGGGGGGGTTTCAGACAGACAACTCTATTTACACGTTCAAATCGCTGTACAGACACATCGAAATAACCAATCGCAGACCAAGCCATCAATCTTTTTAATTTACAATCTCGTCAAACTGTGCCTACATTTAACCAACCACGGGAGACACCCCGCAAGTTAAACTTATCAGAAACAACGGCGGATCTTGGCGTCTCTTTCACGGACCTCAGCTGCACGTTGTTTCTGATTGGTTTGAATTGCGTGATGTCTTCCGTGGTTGGTTAAATATAGGCACACCTCAGATACGCACACGCAGATTGTTTTACACGCACACACTTCTGAATGCACGCGCACAAGTTGTATTACACGTTCACAAACTGGATGCGCTGCAGAATGTGACTTGGCATTGTCTTGCTGAAATAAGCAGGGGCGTCCATGAAAAAGACGTTGCATGGATGGCAACATATGTTGCTCCAAAACCTGTATGTCCCTTTCAGCATTAATGGTGCCTTCACAGATGTGTAAGTTACCCATGTCTTGGGCACTAATAAACACCCATACCATCACAGATGCTGGCTTTTCAACTTTGTGCCTATAACAGTCTGGATTGTTTTCCTCTTTGGTCCGGAGGACACGACGTCCACAGTTTCCAAAAACAATTTGAAATGTGGACTCGTCAGACCGCAGAACACTTTTCCACTTTGCATCAGTCCATCTTAGATGAGCTCGGGCCCAGCGAAGCCGGCTGCGTTTCTGGGTGTTGTTGATAAATGACTGGCTTTGCATAGTAGAGTTTAACTTGCACTTACAGATGTAGCGACGAACTGTACGTTTTTGATGCACTACCGCCTGAGGGATCGAAGGTCACAGCCTTGCCTCTTACGTGCAGGGATTTCTCCAGATTCTCTGAACCTTTTGATGATATTACGGACCGTAGATGGTGAAATCCCTAAATTCCTTGCAATAGCTCTTTGAAAAATGTTGTTCTTAAACTGTTGGACAATTTGCTCACGCATTTGTTCACAAAGTGGTGACCCTCAGCCCATCCTTGTTTGTGAATGACTGAGCATTTCATGGAAGCTGCTTTTATACCCAATCATGGCACCCACCTGTTCCCAATTAGCCTGTTCACCTGTGGGATATTCCAAATAAGTGTTTGATGAGCATTCCTAAACCCTTTCAGTCTTTTTTGCCCCTTGTGCCAGCTTTTTTGAAACATGTTGCAGGCATCAAATTCCAAATGAGCTAATATTTGCAAAAAATAACAAAGTTTACAAGTTCGAACATTAAGTATCTTGTCTTTGCAGTCTATTCAATTGAATATAGGTTGTAAAGGATTTGCAAATCATTGTATTCTCTTTTTATTTACGATTTACACACACAAATTCACTGGTTTTGTGTTTTGTATTACAAGCATGCACTTCTGAATGCGCGTGCAAATGTTACACGCTCACCAATCCGTATGCGCGCACTCAAACGTTACACAGCAGAAGTGTCACAAAAGAAACGTGTAAGTAAACAGCCCATCGAGGGATCTTTCTGATTAGGGACAGACAACTTAAAACACACGCACGTGGATCTAAAACACACGTATGCGGATCTAAATACACACACTGGGGCGGTATAACTCAGTTGGTAGAGTGGCCGTGCCAGCAACTTGAGGGCTCCAGGTTCGATCCCCGCTTCCGCTATCCTAGTCACTGCCGTTGTGTCCTTGGGCAAGACACTTTACCCACCTGCTCCCAGTGCCACCCACACTGGTTTAAATGTAACTTAGATATTGGGTTTCACTATGTAAAACCGCTTTGAGTCACTAGAGAAAAGCACTATATAAATATAATTCACATTCACTAATTCACACTCGGATTTATATATAGTCACACAAATTAGTACACACACAGGTGAATTGGATTACACGCGAACAGATTGTGATACACGTTTGCGAATCATTTTGCTGCAATAATTCTTCCATATGGCACGCATGTGCAGAGTGGGCAATTGCCGACGCTAAATTTGCACGCACATAAAGAATGTCTCACATAGGAACGACTCACAGCTGGGAATCGGTTCTCATCGTTCACTTAGAACAGGGGTGTCAAACTCAAATACAGAGTGGGCCAAAATTTAAAACTGAACAAAGCCGCGGGCCAAGGTTGAACAAATTACCGTAATTTCCGGACTATAAGCCGCTACTTTTTCCCCTCGTTCTGGTCCCTGCGGCTTATACAACGGTGCGGCTTATATACGGCCTGTTCTTCTCCGACACCGATGAAGAGGATTTCGGTGGTTTTAGTACGCAGGAGGAAGACGATGACACAATGATTAAAGACTGACTTTTCATATACCGGTAGGCTGGTTGTTTTGATAACGTACATGCGAGCACTTTGTATTACTTTGCACTGTTGTATTATTTGTACTCTGCACGAATGCTGTTCGCCACGTCAAAGATGTGAAAGTTTGATTGAATGATTGAAAGATTTATAGTTAATAAATGGGACGCTTTGCATTCCCAAACAGTCATCTCTGTCCCGACAATCCCCTCCGTGGTAGCAGGAACCCCTATATACTACGGTAATTACACACCAAAACCCTGCGGTTTATAGTCGGGTGCGGCTTATATATGGAGCAATCTGTATTTTCCCCTAAATTTAGCTGGTGCGGCTTATAGTCAGGTGCGGCTTATAGTACGGAAATTACGGTAACCTTTTTGATAGGGACCCAAACAAGTTTTGCATTAAATATTGAACAAGCAAGGCTTATATAACTTTATAGTGACATGCAAAATCGAATTTCAAATAATAATAATAATAATAAAAAAATATCAATGGCATATCAAATACAATTAAAATTAAAATTGAATGCCTCTTTTCTATTTGCAGCCTTCTGAGGTAAATATCAACATCAACTTTTTCCACAGGCTAATACATTTAAAAATAAAATAATGAATAAAACAACCATTCAGGACTTTAAACTGCTCAGTTTGCAACACACTGATCTAATCTGACGTGCCCAAGCCAGATAGATACCTGCCATCTTTTCTTGGATGCTAGTTCATTAATGTCGGGGCTCAGGCTTTGAGCTGAGGCATCCCTCATTATCGAACAAAGGTGTTCATCAGTCATTATATCTCGTATTCCACAGTCTTGGGGGCGTGCCTTACAGGCACTGCTTTTAACGTCCTCTACGAGCGTCCGCTTTTCATCCCTTCTAACAATGTGCCCTCCCAGTCACAAGATATGAGCGGCTCCTGTACGCACACGCACGCGTAAATGCAAAGCATACTTCATCAACAGCGATACAGCTTACACTGAGAGTAGCCGTATAAGCAACTTTAACATTGTTAGAAATATACGCCACACTGTGAATCCACACCAAACAAGAAAGACAAACACATTTTGGGAGAACATCCGCACAGTAACACAACATAAACACAACGTAAACACAACAGAACAAATTACCCAGAACCCTTTGCAGCACTAACTCTTCCGGGACGCTACAATATACACCCCCGCTACCTCCAAACCCCCCCCCGGCCCGATGTATACAATTGGCGGGCCAGCTCTAGTGTTAATTTGATATCACCTCACGGGCCAAGTGAAATTACACGGTGGGCCAAATTTGGCCCACGGGCCAGAGTTTGACACCCATGACTTAGAAGAACCGTTCAAAAGACTCGATTAGTTCACCGACAACACATCTCTACTTTGCACATGTTGGGTTATTCGAACACTTGTCGTCGTGTGTCCCTGTTGTGTGTAGAAGAATATCGGAGCACTTAGGGTGAAAGCTGACTGTGTGTGTGTCTGCTCATCACACTATCCCTCCACTTAGTCACCGTGCACGCTACAATAACAAACTGATCCCGCACGAGTGTGCACAGAACAAAGCAACAGGACACATGGCGTGTTCGTGCACGGCATCGGGACGGAGGGAGCGCACGGGGTTAAACGCTGCAGTCTGAAAACAACATGCTAATGTTAGCATGTTAGTCACCAACATGTGACTGTCTGCAGAATGTTCCTGAGTGTTTGGAGACTTGCGACAAGTTTAGAGTTGAATGTTTTGTGGACAACAGCTCCCGCTGCCACCTGGCAAGGCGCTGTCATATAAAGGCTATGATTCAGTGTGTGCGTGTGCGTGTGCGTGTGCGTGTGTGTGTCAGACAGACCAGTTCATCTGCCTCTACGAGCATGAAACACCAACATGTTGTTTCTGATTCTCCATCAAGGCTTTTTTTTTTTTCACCCTCGTGGGTCGAGACACACCTCGGATTGGACCATGTGCCCCGAGTTCTGCCTCACAGGCTGAACAGCTGAGAGAAAAGTCATGTGTTTGAGGAGTCTTGATACACGACTGAATATGTGCAAGAAGAAGGAGCTTTACAGTTGTGGGCTAAAACACATCAAATGTTCTTAAAGGGGAACTGCATTAATTTTGGAATTTTGCCTATTGTTCACAATCCTTATGTGACACAAGCACACATGTTTTTCTTTTTTTTAATGCATAATAAATCGTAAATAAAAGTTAGTAAACATCAGCTAACAATGGAGTCAATAGAAGTACTCTGTTCCGCTGATAAGGCCCTCTAAAAAACATCTAAAAACCCCCAACAGTACTTCATTTGCATATTGCGACCTGAATATAACCAAGTATTAGAGACATTGTTACTATAAGTGCTAATGCAGACAGACTATTTTTAGCGTCGCATTGATCACAGAGAGCTAACGAGCTTATGCTGCTATATTGACATACGGAGCCAGTGAGCGGCTGCTGCTGCGTTTCCAAACTGTCCATCCATCTTCTTCCGCTTATCCGACGTCGGGTCGCGGGGGAAGCAGCCTAAGCAGGGAAGCCCAGACTTCCCTCTACCTAGCCACTTCGTCCAGCTCTTCCCGGGGGATCCCAAAGCGTTCCCAGGCCAGCCGGGAGACATAGTCTTCCCAACGTGTCCTGGGTCTTCCCCGTGGCCTCCTACCGGTCGGACGCGGGAGGCGTTTGGGTGGCATCCTGAGCAGATGCCCGAACCACCTCATCTGGCTCCTCTCAATGTGGAGGAGCAGCGGCTTTACTTTGAGCTCCTCCTGGATGGCAGAGCTTCTCACCCTATCTCTAAGGGAGAGCCCCGCCACCCGGCGGAGGAAACTCATTTCGGCCGCTTGTTCCCGTGATCTTGTCCTTTCGGTCATAACCCAAAGCTCATGACCATAGGTGAGGATGGGTACATAGATCGACCGGTAAATTTAGAGCTTTGCCTTCCGGCTCAGCTCCTTCTTCACAACGGATCGATACAGCGTGCGCATTACTGAAGACGCCGCCCCGATCCGCCTGCCGATCTCACGATCCACTCTTCCCTCACTCGTGAACAAGACTCCGAGGTAGGGCTGGGCGATATATCTCGATATTTTTAGGCCATGTCACGATACACGATATACTGTATACCTCAATATTTTGCCTTAGCCTTGAATGAACACTTGATGCATATAATCACAGCAGTATGATGATTCTATGTGTCTACATTAAAACATTCTTGTTCATACTGCAATAATATATGTTCATTTTAAACTTTCATGCAGAGAGGAAAATCACAACAAGTCAATTTACCAAAACTGTATTTATTAAACAGTTTTTAAGCAGTGGCACAAACATTCATGTCATTTCCAAAGCAGAAAGTGCAAGATTGTCAGAAACATTTTAAAACAAGCTATTAGTGCACGTTTGTGCATGATGTCACTAAGATGACATATCAAAACAACGCTAAATTAAAGTGCACTTTTTGTACAGAACACCGCTAAAATAGTTTAAAACAAATAAAGTGCAATTTTGTGCATGATGTCACACAAGATATTTCAATAAGTGTCAAATAAAAATGAGCTGCATAATAGGACATCAAATAGTGTGGAAGGAAGGGATAGTAGTTCTTTTAGAGTTGGGACACGATGGACAGATTCCGGCCAGAGAATCCTTTAATCATCTTTATTGCTGAAAGGTAGATGTGAATGTGTGTGTGGTTTTGTGTGTGGTCTAAACAAATAGAGAAAAGAGGAAAAATTACAATACAATTATATACTCATTAATATGCAGCAATATACATGGATATGCATACATAATATAATATAATATAAAGGTGTGCATAACAACAACATATATACTGCATTTAACTATGTAATGAACTTCCAACAAGTTTCTAAGCTTCAGAGCCATACATTGCGATTATGTGGTCTCTGTCGCCATCTAAAGGCCAAACTACGCCATCGCAGTTGCAATGACGTTAAATAAACTACACATGAATGTAAACGCCGTCAACGAGACTAATTATCTCTCAATTGACCCAAAAACAACTGAACTTAGCATACGATGCACCAAACATTTGCAGAAGTAGCAAGGCACGACATTCAGTTCAAATGCTGTAACAGTATGTGACAAAACTTACATTTAGTCGTCAACGCACACAAGGCTGGCTGCCACCACTGATTGAAACCGGCTATTTGACAAAGACGTGCTTTAAAGGGGAAATGACGTCACAGATTGACCTATCGACTTAAAGGCATAGGAACATTACAAAACTGGTTAAAGGCACACAATAGGCTTTCGTACACAGCCGCCCCCAACTGTCCGTATGGCAGTTGAAACGAGAAGAAAGTCTATGAGGTAGTGTCCTCGTCATCAAGAGGTGGAAGCATGATCAGTCGGGCGACTGGGCGAAGGTAGGTGCGATTCTTCACTTGTACTCTGGCAGTCCGGACCCGTCCATCTGCTCCTGGATGTGTCTGAATGATCCGTCTTACAGGCCACGATCCTCGGGGGAGTTGAGGATCCACTATCAAGACGACTTGACCAGCCAAAAGGGTCTTGCCATCGTTCCTCCACTTGTTACGTTCTTGAAGCCCTGGCAGGTAATGCTGGATGAAAGACGACCAGAAGTGATCTGCTAGGACTTGGCTGTGCCTCCAACGTCTTTTTCCGAGACCACAGGGATCGTAGATTGCTTGAGGTAGAGATGAATCATGACGGCCCATAAGAAGGAGATTGGGCGTGACTGGATCTGGGTCTGAGGCGTCCGAAGACAGGTAACCGAGAGGTTTAGCATTCATTATGCCTTCAACCTCTATCAATGTTGTCAGTAATACTGGTTCAGGGACTGTTTGGTCTTTGAGAACAACTCTGAGTGCTGTCTTAATGGATTTTACTTCTCTCTCCCATGTGCCCCCAAAATGTGGTGCGCTTGGAGGATTGAATCGGAATTAAATCAGGTGCTCTGCCAGTTGCTCTCTCAACTGTGGTTCCATTGAAGCAACTGAGCCACGTAATTCACATTCTTCACCAACAAAGTTGGTACCATTGTCCATGAAGAGTTCAGAGGGTTTTATGAGTAATGCTGTGGCTCCTTCGTATTCTGGTGAAAGTGATGCAAGTCGACTGTCTGAAGGCAGAGACCGTTCAGCCTTGAGCGCTCTCAACTCTTCTGGAAAACAATCTCCTTGTGCCTTTTGCAATATAAGCTTTTCGGCTTGCAGAAAATCCACGGCGGAAGGTGGGGATGAAGCACCAGCATCAGCCGCCCCATTAAGGGAGCTAGCTGCCTCTTGTAGAAGCTGTTTCCACGTGGAGAATTTACTGAAATCAGTAAGCTGAGTAGATGAAGCACTGGAAATAGTTCCAACAGAGGCGGATTTCCTCAGCTCTGTAGCATCCGGTTCAGGTTCAGTATATGGGGATTCAGTGGTAACGTGCAGACAGGAAGGCTGATGGGAAGATGCGGAGATCACAGACGGACCTTGTAGGGACCAGCCTAGGTTGGTACAGATTGCTATGGGCCTGCTCGCACCGGCTCTGTAGGAGCAAGAAGCTGAGACATATCCGAACCTATGAGGAGTAGCGGTTGCGCTCGATGGATAGGCAGCAAAGGAAGGTCTTTGAGGTGCTCGTAGAGTTTTTGGAGGGCCGCTACTGGATATGTGTGCTGAGATAGGCTCAGATTCTCTGCTGTGAAGGCATTTTTAATCCAATACTTCTTGCTTGGCTTGAAGATGGGGGAGACGTGAAGGCTGACTGACGAACCATTGAGCACTTTCACTTCTTGTTGAACAGTTCTCAGGTGAAGGGTTTCAGGATGCTTAGCAAGTTGTAGTTGCTCTACTGCATAGGGGAGGATGAGTGTTCTCTCAGAACCATCATCGAGCACAGCAAATGTCTCTAGAGTGCGGTCTCCATTTTGTAGGAGCACTTTAACAACTTTCAGCAAAACTCTTTGAGGGCTTTGAGGCTGTTCCAGGTAGACTGTGGGTTTTTGGTTACTCATCATCAGGAGTTGTTGAGATGACTCTTGGATCGTGTCATGCAGTACTGTGAGGTGCGTCTCTTTGCATAATTTACAAGGGCGTTTAAGCGTACATGCTGCAGCTTTGTGGCCACGACCGCACTTCCAACATCTGTTACCTTCTTGGATCCACTTATTGATCTCACTGGTATTCAGTTTCTTGAAGTCCAGGCATGAGTTGAGGTAATGTTCCTTACTGTTGCAAAATGGACAATAAGGACTAGGTTTAAAGGGTTGTGACTTTGTCAGATTGGTGCTCTGGCTGCTACCAGTCTCACCAGAACATAGGAGAGCTGATGCTGTTCTTTGTTTGGGCAATGGACTATTATAATCCCTCTTGGCAGGAGGAGGCCCCGGGTTGTAGAGGTGAGTGACTCGGCTGGCCAGGCGCTTAGCTTGAGCTTTAACTTGGAGCCAGGATGCCAGGTCGGGCAGGGTGTAAGTTTGGTTGGTACCTGGCTGTAGAATGCCTCGACAAAGACAGTATTCCATAAATCCGTCTCGGTGAGCAGGAGGCATTTTACTTATGAGGCGGTCAACGTGAGAACCACATTTGAGCTTGCATCCAACGGGTCCCTCCAAAGTCCGCAGCATACCAACTAAGGTCTGAACTGAGAGAGCGAAGGTGTCGAAAGCTTCTGCATCCCCCACTCTGATGGCTGGTGAGTTAAGAATAGCTCCTAGTTCACTCTGTACTAGTTGTCTAGGCTGGCCATATTTGTCTTGTAGAGCCCCTAGCGCAGACGTGTACGGGTTTGGGTCATACATGAATGACTTGGCTAACTGCAGAGCGTTAGGGAGTTTGAGCTGATTTAGTAGAACTTGATATTTATATTGCTCGCTGAGGTGAGGATGACTATTCATCAAGTTCTCTAGCGCCATCTTGAGTAGGGCGAAATCACTTTCCCGGCCACTCTCAAACCTTGGAAGTACTGGTTTGGGAATGCCATAGGATGTAGCGATCAGCGTCTCGATGCCCGGGTAGGACCAGGGTGGTGCTGCCGGGTCTGGAGTAGCAGATGGTAATGTGTATTGAACATACTGCCCAGCAGGAGGAGGTGCACCAGCTGGAACTGGTGGTTGTGGTACAGAAGTTTGCATGGTTTGTGGCACTGCGGCTGCATGTGTCATTGTTGATGCATAACTAAATGTGGGAAAGACTGGTATATGTTGACTTGTGAAAGACCCAGATGCAGGCAAGGTGACAGAGACAGGAGCTGTGGTGGGGCCTACTAAAGTCGGGACACAAGTTTGTGCACCTTGGACAGGAATGGGAATCGTTGTCAATGGCTGTGTAATCGGGATAGCGGCAGCGGATTTCATTGGAGTTATTGATGGGAGCTGAAGCATGTCAGCAGCGGGCGGAGCTGACGTTGTTGACATTGCATCATCTTCAGACTCCGACAGGAAAGACTTGACAATACGGGCAATGTGTGGGTCTTTCTCCAGTTTCTTTAAGCGTCTGCGCCGTTCCATTTCCCTTGCCATATTCTCCTCGGCAAGGTGAGCATCCTCTTGTAGTCTTTGTCCTTCTTTAGCTTGTGCATCCAATCTCTTCGCCTCCAAGTCAGCTTTCCTTTCCTCCTCTATTTCTTGCTGTAGGTCAGCAAGCTACAAACCTTTAATTCGCTACTCTAGGGCAGCTGTTTGAACATCCGGAATATTTTGGAGCAGTTGAAGCCCATGCGATCGCCGAGAGGATCGACGTGATGAAGCAGATGACTGGTACCCGGACGCACTCCTAGCTCTGGTTGGCCTTGCTTCACCGTGTTGTCCTACTGGTAGTGAGGAGATTTGGGCAGCAGGCAGTTGAGAGGGAAGGAGGGTGACATCGTAAGGGGCCAAATGCTGTGGTAGTCGAATGTCTCTCTTTGGCCTGACAGAGGGCTGGTGATCAGCAGGTGATGACTCCATAGTGTCTGATGGTGGAACTCTATCCGGCTCGAAGGACCAATGTAAGGAAGGGATAGTAGTTCTTTTAGAGTTGGGACACGATGGACAGATTCCGGCCAGAGAATCCTTTAATCATCTTTATTGCTGAAAGGTAGATGTGAATGTGTGTGGTTTTGTGTGTGGTCTAAACAAATAGAGAAAAGAGGGAAAATTACAATCCAATTATATACTCATTAATATGCAGCAATATACATGGATATGCATACATAATATAACATAATATAATATAATATAAAGGTGTGCATAACAACAACATATATACTGCATTTAACTATGTATGAACTTCCAACAAGTTTCTAAGCTTCAGAGCCATACATGGCGATTATGTGGTCTCTGTCGCCATCTAAAGGCCAAACTACGCCATCGCAGTTGCAAAGACGTTAAATAAACTACACGTGAATGTAAACGCCGTCAACGAGACTAATTATCTCTCAATTGACCCAAAAACAACTGAACTTAGCATACGATGCACCAAACATTTGCAGAAGTAGCAAGGCACGACATTCAGTTCAAATGCTGTAACAGTACGTGACAAAACTTACATTTAGTCGTCAACGCACACAAGGCTGGCTGCCACCACTGATTGAAACCGGCTATTTGACAAAGACGTGCTTTAAAGGGGAAATGACGTCACAGATTGACCTATCAACTTAAAGGCATAGGAACATTACAAAACTGGTTAAAGGCACACAATAGGCTTTCCTACAAGTGTATGTCCTTCACTATGTGGTAGGTTCCTGCGGACGTTATCTCCTTCTGTTGTTGACTATTTTTTTCATACGGTGTTGATGTGGAGATGGTTGCTTCGGCATTTTGTTGGTGTGGCACCGAACGGAGATGTTGACATGCAGAGTTTCAAGCACTCTTCATTCTCTAGCGGGTGACTTTTCAAATGATGCTACATTAGTAGAGCTGCTACTTTTTGTACGCTTTTGCCACATACTTGACATATTACGGTTATATGTTCGACATATTCCCGCTTAAAGCCAAACCACCGCCACACGATGGACCCCGTGCTGGTTTTCTTGGTAATTAATTCTTCCTTCATTTGTTACCAGATTCACACCTTCTTTCTCTCGTTTTACCACTCGCACTGCTCCGTTAGCACCACAGCTAACGTTACCATGCCGCTACCTCTCTGCTCCGCGAGGGCATATACGTATGTGACATGTGTAAGAAGGTGCGCTTGTTTTACGTCTCTGTGAGAAGGAGAGACAAGAAAGAGTGGGAAGAGCCTGTAGTGTAATGCCCGCAGCTAAAAGCAACTGCGTGAGAACGTATACTCCAATATCACGATATAGTCATTTTCTATATCGCACAGAGACAAACCCGCGATATATCGAGTATATCGATATATCGCCCAGCCCTACTCCGAGGTACTTGAACTCCTCCACTTGGAGCAGGGTCTCCTCCCCAAACTGGAGATGGCACTCCACCCTTTTCCGGGCGAGAACCATGGACTCCGACTTGGAGGTGCTGATTCTCATCCCAGTCGCTTCACGCTCGGCTGCGAACCGATCCAGTGAGAGCTGAAGATCCTGGCCAGATGAAGCCATCAGGACCACATCATCTGCAAAAAGCTGATACCTAATCCTGCAGTCACCAAACCGGATCCCCTCAACGCCCTGACTGCGCCTAGAAATTCTGTCCATAAAAGTTATGAACAGAATCGGTGACAAAGGGCAGCCCTGGCGGAGTCCAACCCTCACTGGAAACGTGTCCAACTTACTGCCGGCAATGCGGACCAAGCTCTGACACTGATCGTACAGGGAGCGGACCGCCACAATCAGACAATCCGATACCCCATACTCTCTGAGCACTCCCCACAGGACTTCCAGAGGGACACGGTCGAATGCCTTCTCCAAGTCCACAAAGCACATGTAGACTGGTTGGGCAAACTCCCGTGCACCCTCAAGGACCCTGCCGAGAGTGTAGAACTGGTCCACAGTTCCACGACCAGGACCAAAACCGCACTGTTCCTCCTGAATCCGAGGTTCGACTATCCGGCATAGCCTCCTCTCCAGTACACCTGAATAGACCTTACCGGGAAGGCTGAGGTGAAAGCTGGTAGAAGCTATTTCTAGTTTATTAATCATCCCTTTCACCTGGATAGTAGAAGGTTGTGGACATAAGCTGAGAAGTTGGTCAACTTTGACATACAACTTCGACCCGGAAATAGCGAAAAACACACAAAAAGACGCTTGTTTGTGGCAACTTTTTTTACATCCTTTGTGAGGATTATTATGAATTCTTCTTAACGGGGAAATATAAACATCCCATCAGTCGGCATCCCAGTGAAAGCAGACATTGGACAGTAAGTGATTGTTTTATTATGTTCATAGTTTGTATATCTTGTTAAGCACTTAGCAATACTGCTACATGATGCTAAGTGATTCAATAATGCTGGAGCTTCTCAAACTACTTCATCCTCCTTTTATTCAGGCTAAAAAATATAAGGTTGTGGATCATAATTTGTCATTAAGTCTTTGTTGTCTCTCAAGAAGTCTGCCCTGATTAGGAGTAGTGTTGTTGTTGAAGGGAAAAAAGCGACTGTTGTGATGCATCTGTGATGTTAATACGCCGCCATATGCTTAAAATGGGCAAAATATTATTATGAATCTTACTACATTACATACTGTATATACTTACAGTGTGTATATAAAACGTTGATGGAAGTGTTTGGATATTTTTTAGAGCACTTTATAGGCGGAATAGAGCAAATCCTATTGACTCCATTGTTAGCTGACTTTTACTAACGTTTATTTACGATATAGAGTGCATAAAAAAAGGAAAACATATGTGATCTTGTCTTGCATAAGGATTGATAGTTAATTTTTTGCGGAATTTTGCCTATCAAGCATATTTTAAGATGCACTCCAACAAGTGTGCAGTTCAAAGACCTGGTTTCACACACACTGACCAGGGTCTCAAGTAAATCTGAGATAATGTGAGATGGGCGCATGTGTCTTTATCCTTGACCATTAACCCGTTTTTTCTGACTCCAAATGAGACTTCACTGTGTGTGTGCTACGTAGCGTTTGTTTTGGTGGCAGCTCGGCGTTGAAGCTGCTGGCAGTCGGGACGTGGCCGCCCCGAAGCTCAAAGTCTGGAAGTCATTTGGCGGAGCGCCGTCTTCTCTCGTCACTGTTGGCTGCGGCGCTCTCGTTCTCCGCTTCCTGCCCCGTCGTTTTCATCCGCCTCTTTGCGTCGGACGTTTTCTCTTTTTTTCCATTTCTTCAGCTTTTGCACGTCGGACAGCGCGGTCTCACGCTGATTTCCATCAGTCGCTGGAAATCCTGCAGTTACCGGCGAGCCTCAGCTGTGGAGTGGTTGCCGGGGTTACTTTTATTTACACCCCAGCTGACCAGCAAGCTCCATTTGACTCACGGCAGCTTGTCTTCAACATTGGAAGGCAACAAAGCTCACCTGGCGCGGCACTTTTGCACAAGATGCTTCTCAGTCTTTCCGGTTTCTCACCGTCACGCTCCACATTCACTCCTCGTCTCTCTCCCGAGAGGTCAGCATAGCGTCTCACGTTTACGACCGCAGGCCCTCCATCCATGTAGCTGTCACTTCCTCTGGGCCCGAGCCCGGTTCCACAGCAAATATGCAACTAAATATGGCTTTAATATCCTGACTACTGGAGGTGTGTGTGATTTATCCCAGCTGAAAGCTAAACAGCCTCTGAAGTTGATAGTGGATATAAATCAGCTGATGTCTGGCAGCGTTTGCGCCTTGCTCTCACTTCAACTAAACAAGCAAGCAAAGAATTTAACCTGCACCCTCAGAGATAGAAGAACATCCGAGGCCCAGTCTGTGTCACTTCACCGCACTGACCCACAGAGAAGAACAACAATGCCTTGCTCAAGGGAACAGATGTCAGCTCTTAATGCCTTTTTTGGCGATTGAACCTGTGACGAGCCCCAGCATACGTACCTTTTTGCTCTGCGTTATATTTGAAATACTGTCTTTTGCTCCTCTTTCGGGC
>NC_084745.1:10947638-11055138 GCF_033978785.1 Entelurus aequoreus
AACCCAAGCAGATGAGCTAAAAATGCCACCAGGTGGCTTTGTTAGGCAGCGCTGACCTCTGTAGACCTGCTCGCACAGAAGCACTGTGACAAATATTTGTGCAGGAGGAAAGCGAGAGGCGGAGAACTCGTCATCAGAGTTGATTGGAACATGTTTTTCACCAAAAACTGCTTCAATGAGACATTTTTTCCCGCAGAAGGAAAACATCCTGCCATGAAACTTAGGCCTGATCACACAAGCAGACCCACGGGTATCAGTCCAAGCAAAATCTCAAGTGTTCTTATTGTTTTGAGCCCAAAGTGAGTTCATGTTGACCTTCACGGTCACTTATCTGATTTTCTAAAATAAAGTCAGCCCGCTTATTCCGCAGCCCTGTAACCTGATGGAGAACGTTCCAAAGTGTGAAAACAAACGTAAGAGAACCCAAGAAAGCCGAGATAAATGTTTGAGTTGAATCCAAAGTGGCATCCTTGCAGACTGGCCTGGCAAACCCGCACGCTTACACTCCACCAATTACACGGTCTCACCGCCATCCTTCTTCTCACCTGTGAAACCACCTGAGCACAACACCAGGGAATTCAACCCTCGGCCATCCCCTGCCGAGTGCCACACCGCGCCGCTGGTAGCGCAGGAAGGAATGCACATAATGAAATGAAAATGTGTCTGCATACTTTCCCATGGAAGACGCCGGAGGAGGGAGGAGGCTCCAATTAAAGGGTGACACTATAAACAGACGGCTGGCCATCAGGAATGGCCAGAGTGGCAAACAAAAGCAGGCCAGGAAGAAAGAGGAAAAATATGCGGCTGTTTGTATTTCATGTGTTATTTTTGGATATTTGCAGCCGCTGAAAGGTGTTTTCATGTAACTCAAGTTCGCTAACGAGCTCAAATACCAAAATACAAAGACTGCCGGACAAAGGAGCGTGTCTATTTTTGACTCATCTGGTGCTCGTTAGGCCGAATATAAATGACGGTGCCATCATGGTCACGTTATGCGCCTCAACCCAAACATCTCGTGGTACAAAGGCCAAGTTTATTCAGAAGCCCCGCCTCCAAACTCAGCGAGCTGGTCGTAGCCCGCAGCTTACGCCCTGAGTTGGCAAGACCGCTTTGATGTCAGCTACATTGAGTCCTTTGTTTGTGTTTTAAAGGCCAAAGCAGAAGATGGTGAGCAGGTTAGCTCGCTCTCGTGAGTTATCTTGTTTAGCCAACATTAACACACGCGCAAAGCACGATTGTAACATTTTAAGAAAGATGAGTTCTTGGAACAACAACAAGATAGATGTCCGAACTCGGCAAACATGCGCGCAGGACGTCAGTTGGACTAAACAGACCAGGAATTCAGTTTAAGAGCATCAAACTTGTTTTTCATGAACATTCCCAGAAGGCTTTTAGAGGGATTCCCCTTAATTGCACTGCAGATCTTCTATCACTGTTTGGATGACATTCCACTGAATGATTACTCTTGGAAAGCAAGCCAACTCTCTCAATCGTATCCTCCCGCTTTCCACATCCGCAGGCCGCAACTCCACAAACCACAGGAGGCTTCCCGTTAAAATGAGCTCCTGTACGTACATGATGAATGTTCAGTTGCAACATGAGTCCTGATGGACGTGTGATGGACCATCATCTGCTCCGAGTCCTCCCCTGTTGCTCTTTTGTGGGATATTCTCGTCATCGCATCAAGTCCCGAGGTTGGTTTGTTCACACTATCCTTGGGGATCCATTAAGTGAGCTTACGAAAAGGATCTGGTTAGATAGTTAGAATAAAATTGTTCTTAGTTAGTCAGAATAGAGCAATTACTCTTTTTCAATACTTTGTTGAGTTGAGTTGAGTTGAGTTTGAGTTTATTTCGAACATGCAAGCATACAACATGATACATCACTATTTCCAGTTTCTCTTTTCAACATGTTCGTTGTTGTAAAGGAGACTTGTATGGAAGTCCAGTCCACAGGATTAAAAGAGGCGGGACTTGCGTCACCACTAAAAAAAGACAATAAGGCTCGAAAGGGCACCTGATTTCACAATGCAATGTTTCAGAATCAAAATCAGAAGTACTTTATTAATCCCCGAGGGGAAATTAAAATTTTCAGCACAATCCCATTCAAGAGCAGACAAACATTACAGGGAGACAGAACAGGATTTATATATATTCAGTCTAAGCCTGGGCCCCTGGAGAGGGGGTCCAGACTGAGCCCAAGGGGAAAAGAAAACTCAAAGTCATAGCACACAAAAACATGCGTGTAAGAGGGAAACATCAAAGAACATTAAATACATTAAAAGAGCAGAGCTGATGCAACCAGCTGCCACTCCCGCAGTGCCACTTCTACACACAGCCACCAAAGTAAAACAACAACAACAAAAAATAATAGTCAACCAATAATATATATTGCGCACACACGATTGCACCATGCATAGACAAGCAACCAAACAAAAACATCATTTCAACACCCATATACACTGTGGTTGCCTCTGCGGTGTTCCACGCCATCGTCTGCTGGGGTTGGGGGTAGCGTGGCCAGAGACAGAAGCAGACCCAACAAAGCAACCAAGAAAGCCGACTTCACCCACGGCCGCCCACCTACTCTCGGCCAGTGTCCAGTCCGCATGGATGAGCGAGGATGTGTCCAAGGAGATCGAGGCGTCCGATATCTGCTCATTCAGCCAAGACACTGTGAAGCCCGTCCGTCCCGGCGCCCAGCGCCAGCTCCGCAGCCCTGTCTCTTCATCCGTATCTCCTCTCCTCCAGTCTCTCCAAACGGACTCTGTTGTGGCAGAGACCCAGCAGCTGGTCCCCACGGCCAAAATGCTCCCGGTGGGCAGATCCAGAAGCCCACAAAAAAGCACCGCAGAAGTCACGAAAGCGCCACCCCTTGTCGCACAGTCCCAAAGGGTCCCCAACAAAAAGGCAAAAATAAATAAACACATAAAAACAAGAAGGAAACACCAGGAACACAAAAGTATGACACAAGAGCACAGAGCTCCTGCCACCAGCGCCATCTTGGGAAAAAATTAAAAATGGCCGCTGTAGCCATTTTTGTCAGTCAAAGCTGGCTGTACTGTACACACGGTAATGTAAAAGAGCACAACAAACTGGAATAAAATGGATCTTACAAAATAAATCAACGGACCGTACCGAGCCAAACTGTGCCTTGTTTGAAAGGCTTGCTACCTCGAAAAAAATAAGTAGAATTGGCGGAATTAATCCATATGAGCACGTCCAATGGACAAGAGATTTGAATAAGCTGCCGCCATTGTCGAAGCCAAACTTGTCCCTGTCCTCGTCAACAAAGTCAGTTTTTATACCGGTTAAGAATTTCAGAATGCAATGTCTGTTAAGGCTAATTGTCCCTCATTTAAATTGCGCGTAATCTGCGGCTTTTATATCTAATGTTTTCGAGAGAGTGAGGGGTCCCGTTCATAACATAAGCCGGTTTCCCCGAAAAAACAAATTACTTTTAAATACTTTGATCACTGCGCTACTTCTACGAAAATCCTACTCATTTATTTCTGTGCTTACACATGACTAAAAGTAAACAGACAACATGCTTTTTTTTGCTAAAAACAACGCTAACAGCCTACTAAATGCTAAGTGTAAACTGAATAAAACATGCGTTGATTCCAACTTACCAGTTTGAAAATGCCGCGAACACACAGACTTGTACCAGGTGATGGCGTTGGAAGTCATGTTTGATTGTGTTATGGCTGCTATCCAGGCTATTCGCCGTTTCTTTATTAGCTCACTAATCCAACTCCCTTGGCTTTGCTTTCACGCTGGAAATTTGAAAAATCTCACCAAATAGTTTTCTCCCCCTGAAACGATCATGGCAGCGATTGTGGCAGTTACTGATGCTGCACGTTCGCACCATGATTTGAAATTGTTAAGGAAAATAACACAACTTTAGTAGGTGTGGGAATCTTTGGGTACTTCACAATTCGATTAAAAATCAGTTATTCATGCAACATTTGTTGATTAGATTTTTTACATATACAGTCCAGAAATACAATTAAACACACGTTAAATGTTATTTTTTCTCCCCCAAAAAAGTAACCCACAAAAAATATAAATAAAATAAAATAAAAATAATAAACTAGAAAAAAACAAACATGCATCAGTCAAAAAAGGCAGGCAAATATTGACATGTCGCCACATTCCTGAGTATCCCCAACGCAGTGCAGCATTACACAAAAACAGACAAAGGGCTCATCAATTATCTACCTTTCAATTACTTTTCAATCAGGGTTAAATTTGTGATCAGTCTCTTTTACATATTTTAGGAAACCACCCCATATTTCCTGAAACTTCACAGAACACCCGTTCAAGGTCATCTTAATTTTCTCCAGTTTGAGAAAATACAGAACATCTTTAATCCAGCGGGTGTGGCAAGGAGGTGCTGTTGCCTTCCAATTTAACACAACGAGTCTTCTGGCCAACAAGGTAGTGAATGTTACAAGATTATTTTTGAAATGGCTGAGGGGAGGTGACTGAAGTGCTACCCCAAATAGTCCACTTAGAAGATCGGTTCGATCTTTTCGCCAATTACCAAAGACAAAGTATTAAAAATTTCAGTCCAATAACTCCACAGGGATGGACAAAGCCAAAACATATGTATTAAATTAGCTAGAGACTCTTCACACGAATCACATAATACCGATATTCCGTTATACATCTTAGCGAGCCAGACCTTGGTATATTAGGTACGATGTAATAGAAGACCTATGAACTCTACTTAAAATCTCTGTCCAGCTCTCCTCAGATAGGGCCACTCCTAAGTCACGCTCCCAAAGTGACTTAATTGAATTCAGAGAATCAGAGCGTAAATGAAAATTTTTACTGTAAATACGTGTAATTGATCCTTTTAAAGTTGGTGTCAAAAAAGCATCTAAAACTTTGATAGTCGGTAACTTTCGAAACCTGGGAAAAATATTACAACCAAAACTGTGGATCTGTAGATATCTAAAAAAGTGTTGATTAGGGAGTGAAAATGTATCACAAAGTTGTTGGAAAGAGGCAAAAGTGTTGTCAATGTTGTTGATCCCCAGATTTGACCATTTTAAAAAGGCACTATCGACAAGAAAGAGACGGAAAGCATGATTAGCAGTGATGGATGCAAGACTAGAAATAGTCTGTTAACCAAAATAGTTGGTGAATTCTAGCTGTAAATAACCACGCCCCCAACCACGCCCCCCGCCCCCACCTCCCGATATTGGAGGTCTCAAGGTTGGCAAGTATGGCAGCCGTAGAAGGGGGAAAATTAAATTGGCGTAGTTACTGTAGTTGCGAGACCTGTTGTGGCTCAATATTGATCCATATATAAGGCGCACCGGATTATAAGGTGCACTGTCAGCTTTTGAGGAAATTGGAGGTTTTTAGGTGCGCCTTTTAGTGCGGAAAATACGGTACTTTATTTACAGTACATAAATAATCGATTATTGACGTTCACTAATCGATTTCAAATCCGCCCATGTCTGAATTGTGTTGAATCTAAAAATAATCAATTATTTCCCCCACCTCTAGCACAGAGTCTTGCATTCAGTTGTGTTCATAAGCCAATTAGAGGCCAGCAAGACCCACAATGCATTGCGGTTACTGCGTCACACTTTTTAAGCTTTATTTAGCCTACAAACAAACTGGTCAAAGTTGGTTCTGGCGGTGAAGAAGAACCGGGCTGGTCCGGGCACAGCCGGAAGTGAAGATGCGTTTTTGCATGCAGCAAAGTTGGAAATAAACGGGCCTGATGAAGAGCATTATTCATGTGTGGAGACACAGCTTTATGCAACACATCCACAAGTCGGAGCTGCTTTGATAGTCGAGGTCAAAGCCAGAGCAGCAGGTTCAAGCAACCTCAGATCTTCTTCGTTGTCGCAAAGCACACGTCCCCCCTCCTCCTCAAACCCCCCTCCGCCTTGATGTTGCACTAACGTGATGTAACAAGCAGGCCTGCATGCTCCCGAGGGGGCTGCTTAGTCGACTTAATGGACCGCCACACTTAGCTTCAAAGGCTCCCAAGGGTGCGGGGGGGCGGGGGGGTGTACAGAGGCGTGAAAAGAGACGAAGGTGAAGAAGTCATCATCTGAGTTGGCCTCAGTTGTGTGGCAGCGAGATGGGCTTGGAACTACTGTACGTCTCATGTCAGCCTTTTCCAGCGGGGAGGGGTCACATGGGGCGTCATGGCTCAGGCAGGTTGGAGGTCTTCGAGCGCTGTGATGATGATAACAAAGTTGGGAAATTAAGTATTTGCGTCACTGCTGATTTTGTGAGAACAAAAATCACAAATACATCTATTATAATAGAAAGAAAAATCGTGAGTGCCCAATCATTTTGCCTACCAGGGCCAAAGTGAAAATGGGCCAGAGAGCCGTGGACCAAAAACAGCGATTTTAAGCATGGGTGTCCCGATACAACTTTTTCACTTCTGATGTACCGATAATGGAGCCTTGAGTATTGGCCGATACTGATATTTTCCGATACGACAGTGGTCACCAACCTTTTCGAGCCCAAGATCCCTGCTCTCAGCCAAAAACCAAAGCAAGATCTACCTCTGTGTCAATAGGCTCCAGCACCCCCCGCGACCCCGAAAGGGACATGCGGTAGGAAAGGGATGGATGGATATATGTATATATATGTCTGTATATATGTGTATATACAGTCGTGGTCAAAAGTTTGCATACACTTGTAAAGAACATAATGTCATGGCTGTCTTGAGTTTCCAATAATTTCTACAACTCTTATTTTTTTTGTGATAGAGTGATTGGAGCACATACTTTTTGGCATACTTGCCAACCTTGAGACCTCCAATATCGGGAGGTGGGGGGTGGGGTGGGGTGGGGGTGGGGGGGCTTGGTCGGGGGTGGTTGGAGGCGGGGGGTGTGGTTGGGGGCGTGGTTATTTACAGCTAGAATTCACCAACTCGAGTATTTCATATATATTTCATATATATATATATTATTTACATATAAATAAAAGAAATACTTGAATTTCAGTGTTCCGTTGGCTATCCATTAGATGGCAGTATTGTCCTGTTTAACTTCTCCGTTCATGACGAGTATATCATTTCGGCCACCGTGTTCAATGGAGAAGTCTGTTCTACAAAATTTACAGGCAACATACACCTTCCCCTTCGAACTGTCCTGGATGAACTGAAATTCTTGTTTCCATTCGTTTTGGAACTTGCAAGCGTATTTCTTCATCTTGCTCGTCGACGGCGTCGCCATGTCTGTAATTTCCTCGTTCTTCTGCTTCGTCTCCTTGTTGTGTGCGCAGTTGTGCACTCTACTCTCTAAAAGCCCTAGATGTTATGACGTCATTGGGCAGGCAAGCTGTTTATATTGTGGGAAAGCGGACGTGAGAACAGGCTGTCCCCACTCAGTCTCAGGTCCGCATTGAGCTGGAGGGGGCGTGGCCTCCAGCTCCGGCTGAATACCGGGAGTTTGTCGGGAGAAAATCTCTGCCGGGAGGTTGTCGGGAGAGGCGCTGAATACCGGGATTCTCCTGCTAAAAACGGGAGGGTTGGCAAGTATGCTTTTTGGTCACAAAAAACATTCACTTTGGGTCTTTTGTGAATTTATTATGGGTCTACCGTAAATGTCACCAAATCGGCTGGGTCAAAAGTATACATACAGCAATGTTAATATTTGGTTACATGTCCTTTGACAAGTTTCACTGCAATAAGGCGCTTTTGGTAGCCATCCACAAGCTTCTGGCAAGCTTCTGGTTGAATTTTTGACCACTTCCTCTTTACAAAATTGGTGCAGTTCAGCTAAATTTGTTGGTTTTCTGACATGGACTTGTTTCTTCAGCATTGTCCGCACATTTAAGTCAGGACTTTGGGAAGGCCATTCTAAAACCTTAATTCTAGCCTGATTTAGCCATTCCTTTACCACTTTTGACGTGTGTTTGGGTCATTTTCCTGTTAAAACACCCAACTGTGCCCAAGACCCAACCTCCGGGCTGATGATTTTAGATTGTCCTGAAGAATTTGGAGGTAATCCTCCTTTTTCATTGTCCCATTTACTCTCTGTAAAGCACCAGTTCCATTGGCAGCAAAACAGGCCCAGAGCATAATACTACCACCACCATGCTTGACGGTAGGAATGGTGTTCCTGGGATTAAAGGCCTCACCTTTTCTCCTCCAAACATATTGCTGGGTATTGTGGCCAAACAGCAACATTTTTGTTTCATCTGACCACGGAACTTTCCTCCAGAAGGTCTTATCTTTGTCCATGTGGTGTCAAGATGTATTTGACCAAGTGTACCTGTCGATTTGTCCTAACAAAAGCCACGGCAGTAAGGCGCTAGTCATCCAGCGCTATCATTTCCATGAACTTTTAAATCAAAGATCACTTTTGCCCTTGGGTTGTCCGGCAAATGTTTAGCTTTTTTCAAACACTTGGCGAGAGGAACAAGCCCCAGTGCTTTTTCTGCGGCTGACTTCGGGGCAGCTTCTTTTGCAACTGCCGTCTACTTCGGCTGCCTTTCAGGTCTCTGAGGTTTGATGTGTTGAAGTGCGATTTTTATTTTCCCTCCTTGTGGAAAGCTTGCAGAATATTTGGTGTAAATAGCACACAATAAGCCTTCCTCTATAACAGTGAAGAGGTCCCACACGATCGACGCCATGTTTGTTTACAGTGAACTCAGGGGTAGTTTTTGCTACAAGAAGGGCATGTAGGAAAAAAGGAAAGCAAAATGTATTATCGGCTTAATCGGTGTGACATCATTATTCCTCATATGGCCCGATAATTATCGTGCACCCCAAAAAATTCTGTACTGCTCATGCTTTTGTGAGGGCTTACAAAATCAGCAAGTGATCCAATACTTATTTTCCCCACTGTGTTTACAGTGGAACCTCTATTTACAAACTTCATTGGTTCTTGAACAGGGTTTGTAAATTTAAAAGTTTGTATAGTGAAGCAAATGTCTCCATAAGAAAAACTGTATGTATTAATAATGTGTTCCAGCCTTGACAAAAGTCCATATTTTAGTTAAGATTAGTACACTTTGAACACAATATGAAGTGTTTACAGTGTTTCTTAACCATAGGGCCCATTGTTGGGTCACAAGCGCCTCCTAGAGGGCCACCTAAAAATATCTGTTTCACAGCTGTGGTCTGAATGGGCCCCGGTGGTACTCAGTTGTAATACACTTTTCCACCACTTGTGGCAGTAATGACAATATCAAAGTTATAGGGAAGTTTCTTAAGCACAAAAATGATGATGAAGCTATATTTTAATTCATTCATTTAAGTTGAACATGATTATATTGACAGTTTATTTAAGAAACATATATTATTATTATTTATGATTAATTTAGTTAGAATTTGTTCAATTTAGCACTGCGTTTTTATATGTAAATGTATTTTTTTAATCAGTTTTTATAAGTCCCCTTCCTTTGCAGTATATTTGATTAGTCTTTATTTTTAGGCATTAGGTTTTTACTTTTTATGTTTAGCCTGGTCAAAATGCTCCTTGAACAACTCCCTGTGGAGACCATGGGAAGACCCAGGACCCGGTGTAGAGCAGAGGTGCTCATTACGTCGATCGCGAGCTACCGGTCGATCACGGAGGATGTGTCAGTCGATCGCCAGCCAGGCATTAAAAAAATAGTCCTTAAAATGAGCGATCATAAATCTTCACTATGACGTCACGTGATTGACGTTCACGGCACCCGAGGGTCTTCTGAGATGATGCTGGCTGCTGCCAGCTCATTATTAAGAAAAAATTACAGACAGGAAGGCGAGAAACACTTTTTATTTCAACAGACTCTGGCGCCGTACCTGTCGTCAAAACTCCAAAGACCGACTGCACAGTTCTTGCCTTCACAATAAAAGCTCTGCTTCATCCTGCCTGCGCTAAGAGTCTCAGAAAGCTGGCGTGCACAAGCTAGCAAGCTACGGAGTTTGCCGCCAATGTATTTCTTGTAAAGTGTGCACTGTATACAAAGGAGTACGGAAGCTGGACAAATAAGATGCCAAAAACCAACCACTTTCATGTGGTATTGGACGGAAAGGATTACTTTTTTTCTCCTCCATTTGAAAATGCGGACGTTATTAGCACCACTGTCTGATTCCTATCAAAGCAAGTCATCAGAATCAGGTAATACACCAACTTATATTCTTGTCTTCATGAAAGAAAGGAATCTATATGTGTTAAACATGCTTGCATTATCTTTAAACACCTTTAACTTGTAACAATATTAACTATATGTGTTAAACATGCTTGCATTATCTTTAAACACCTTTAACTTGTTAACAATATTAACTATATGTGTCAAACATGCTTGTATTATCTTTAAACACCTTTAACTTGTTAACAATATTAACTATATGTGTTAAACATGCTTGCATTATCTTTAAACACCTTTAACTTGTTAACAATATTAACTATATGTATTAAACATTCTTGTATTATCATTAAACACCTTTAATTTATTAAAAATATTAACTATATGTGTTAAACATGCTTGCATTATCATTAAACATCTTTAACTTGTTAACAAAAACATATATTTCATAAATTGTGTCCTTGGGCAGGACACTTCACCCTTTGCCCCCGGTGCCGCTCACACCGGTGAAATGAATGATGAATGAATGGTAGGTGGTGGTCGGAGGGGCCGTAGGCACAAACTGGCAGCCTCGCTTCCGTCAGTCTACCCCAGGGCAGCTGTGGCTACAAATGTAGCTTACCACCACCAGGTGTGAATGAATGATGGGTTCCCACTTCTCTGTGAGCGCTTTGAGTATCTAACAATAGAAAAGCGCGATATAAAATCTAATCCATTATTATTATTATTTAAATAAGTAAATATAAATTATATATATGAATGAGGTAGATCCCCGCGACTTGAACAATTGAAAAGTAGCTCGCCTGCAGAAAAAGTGTGAGCACCCATGGTGTAGAGACAATGTCTCCAAACTGGCCAGGGAACGCCTCGGGATCCCCCGGGAAAAGATGGACAAAGTAGCTGGGGAGAGGGAAGTCTGGTCTTTTCTGCTTAGGCTAATGCCCCCGCAACCCGACTTCGGATAAGCGGAAGAAGATGAATGGATGGATGGAGGTTTAGCCTTTTAAAGTGTAAGTAGGTTAGATATAATTATAGAATACGATTCAAATCAAAAGTAAGAGCACTAATTCAGTGTTAATATTTGAGTGGGCCTCGGGCCCCTCTGTGGTGGAAAAGTTGGGCCCCGAGATCAAAAAGGTTAAGAACCCCTGCTATACAGTACTTTATATCAAACAAACAAGCTGTACTGTGTTGTATGCACTGCTCTGCCAGCACATGCACACACAGAAGTCCCTTTGTTGCCCTCACAAACGATCAGAAATCTCAAAAATTCTTACCCTATTGCTACAACAATAAACATTTAAAAAAGTAAAATCCCCTTAATGTTATAATTACCTACTCAGTGGCCTAGTGGTTAGAGTGTCCGCCTTGAGATCGGTAGGTTGTGAGTTCAAACCCCGGCCGAGTCATACCAAAGACTATAAAAATGGGAGCCATTACCTCCCTGCTTGGCACTCAGCATCAAGGGTTGGAATTTGGGGTTAAATCACCAAAAATGATTCCCGGGCGCCAGGGGGTGAACAAGGGGATGGGTCAAATGCAGAGGACAAATTTCACCACACCTAGTGTGTGTGTGTGACAATCATTGGTACTTTAACTTTAATATATTATCGGCAAAGGTCCTATCGGGAGAGAAGAGAGTGGGCGGGAGACGGGCCGTGTGTGTGTGTGTGTGTGTGTGTGTGTGTGTGTGTGTGTGTCTGTGTGTGTGCCCCTTGGAAGAGGCGCCGCTGAACGAGAGGTAGTGTCTTCTCCGCTGTGAAATAAGTCCGCTTTGACATCTTTTTTGCCCGAAAAGTCAGCTCTCGTCACAATTAAAAACTTGCTGTGGTATGACGCCCCCTTCCTCAATCTCTTCAGTACGAGCAAGCACAGAAGGGCTGCCAACAGGACACAAAATGAATGAATGAAGCGTTTGCACACAGAGACATATTTGGCGTGATCGAAAAGTTTGTAACTCGCAAATATAGGGGTTCATAAATCGAGGTTACAATGTATGTATAACATGTCTAAAACCATACTTGCCAACCTTGAGACCTCCAATATCGGGGGGTAGGGGTGGGAGGGGGCTTGGTCGGGGGTGGGGGGGTGGTTGGGGGCGGGGGGCGTGGTTATTTACAGCTAGAATTCACCAACTTGAGTATTTCATATATATTTCATATATATATATATATATATATATATATATATATATATATATATATATATATATATATATATATATATATGTGTATATATATATATATATATATATGTGTATATATATATACATATATATATATATATATATATATATATATATATATATATGTATGAAATACTTGACTTTCAGTGAATTCTAGCTATATAAATATATATATATATATATATATATATATATATATATATATATATATATATATATATATATATATATATATATATATATATATATATATATTTTTTTTTTTAAATTTATTTTATTTACATAAAAGAAATACTTGAATTTCAGTGTTCCGGTGGCTATCCACTAGATGGCAGTATTGTCCTGTTTAACTTCTCCGTTCATGATGACTATATCATTTCGGCCACCGTGTTCAATGGAGAAGTCTGTTCTACATATTTACAGGCAACATACACCTTCCCCTTCGAACTGTCCTGGATGAACTGAAATTTTTTTTTCCATTTGTTTGAATTCGTTAGGCAAGCTGTTTATATTGTGGGAAAGCGGACTGCATTGAGCTGGAGGGGGCGTGGCCTCCAGCTCCGGCTGAATACCGGTGAGTTTGTTGGGAGAAAATCTCTGCCGGGAGGTTGTCGGGAGAGGCGCTGAATACCGGGATTCTCCCGCTAAAAACAGGAAGGTTGGCAAGTATGCTAAAACTGTAACGCCTGTACCGACAGTCAGAACAATTGTCCGTGGTAGACCTCCTTGACGTCTGGCTGACGATGTGTCACTGAAGCGCCGATGATGCGTGCGACTGCACGCCGGCCATACAGATGCTCGCTGCTTTTGCAACAGCCTGCTTGTGCACGAGGGAGGGAAGGATGAAAGTGGTGGAAAAGTAGGGAAGAGATGGAGAGGGAGGAGATCAGGAAGTGAGCGGGCAAAGGGCCCGAAACCACGGCCCGTGAATGGATCACGTCTGTTCACCGATGCCTGCACGCACAGGACAGGTGCGACAGGAGCGGCTAACACGAAGACGCATCGTTTTCCCTTTGATCTTTACGACTTTCTGACTGGGATGACTTTTTGTTTTGATGACGAGCTGGAAAACGTTTGAGAAGAACAAAAGTTGTGTGTGTGAGAGTGTGTGTGTGACGACCATATGGATGTAATGATACCCTGCATAACAAGCAGATAGCATGGCACACACACATGCATGTAATCACTAGTGCACACACATCAGACACACACTAGGATGCTCAAGGGAAGATCAAACCAGGGGAAACTTAAGACTCAGTAGCCAAAACCAAAATGATTCTTCGAATTGTTCTTATTGTGAAAATACATTTCAATATAGACTTTGTTCTCTGACAACCTGAAGACGATTTTCCACTGTCTCGCAACCGCATCTGGACCAGCTGTTGTGCAGCTGTTATTTGGCAGCTATTAGCCTGGGCGCAGTGTTCAATATTTGTATTGTCCAACAGGGGGCGACTCGAACCTGACTTATGACCTCCGCCCTGCGTCACGCCCCACTGGCGCCTGTGATTGACAGCTAAAAAGACCAGTGGTACTGTTTGTCTGCAGGTGAAACATAATGGACTCATCCAGGAGATGAACCATCCCACCGCAGGATGCATCACTGTGCCTGGTGAGCGCGCACGCACACACACACACACACACACACACACACACACGCATGCACAGTTTGATGGATCTCAGCACCTTTCCACACAGAGGAAGCAGTTTGTCTTCTCATCTGACTTCCTGCTTCCTGTGCGACGCTGCAGGAAGCCGTTCATAATCGGTAGCGGCGGCGCTGCCGTGTGATAAAACGTCTCATCCCAAACTGGGCTTGAGCAAAGCACAAAACTGCACGGAGCGTTGGCTTCAAGTGGCCGTGACGTTTAAGTGCACGGCTCAACATTCTCCACGCGGGGCCAATCGGGTCCATCCTGAAGAGGGCGCTAGCAAATCTGCCCTTGGCTTTTCTTCAGGTTTTTCCTGGCTGAGGTGGAACAACAAATATAATGTGTTGAATGAACTCTACCATTACGTCCAAAATTGCTGAATTATTTCCCCCTCACACACACACCGCTTACGACCGCTCCGCTTTTTTGTTTCCTTTGTTTAAAAAAACAGTCTGTTCCCGCCGATGTCATTAAGTTGTTTTTGTTTCTGCTTTTATTTGTCTCGCTGGAGAGGAAGCGTTGTCAGATAATCAATGGGGCGATGAAGAGCGAGGAGGGAAACAAGGTCACTGCCCAGCAGGCGCAAGACATTAAAACAACGTTGAGAACTTGTTGAATTAGGTCCTGACGTTGAGCAACTCAAACATAACGTTGAAACAACATGCTTTTTGACAACGTTTAATCAATGTTGGGTTGAGACTTTGATTTGACCATTGAATTTTGGTCATTTCCCAACTAATATTCTACAATACAAATACATAGTTGAAACAACATGCTTTTTGACGACATTTATTCAATGTCGAGCTGTGACGTTGATTTGACCGTTGAAATTTGGTAATTTCCCAACCAATAGTCTCCAACCCAAATGCGTTTAATCAATGTTGGGTTCTGACGTTGATTTGATCATTGAGTTTTGGTCATTTCCCAACCAATATTGTACAACACAAATACAATGTTGAAACAACATGCTTTTTGACAACGTTTAATCAATGTTAGGTTCTGACATTGATTTGACCGTTGAAATTTGGTCATTTCCCAACTTATATTCTACAAAACAAATACGACATTGAAACATGCTTTTTGACAACGTTTAATCAATGTTGGCTTCTGACGTTGATTTGACCGTTGAATGTTGGTCATTTCCCAACTAATATTCTACAACACAAATACAATGTTGAAACAACATGCTTTTTGACGACATTTGTTCAATGTTAAGTTTTGACGTTGATTTGACCGTTGAAATTTGGTCATTTCCCATACAACAACGTGGATCCAACGTTAGACATCAACGTCTCAATATACAAATACAACTATTTTGCAACGTTGTTTCAAAGTCAGTTTTAAAGGACAACGTACAACGTTGAAACAACATGCTTTTTGACAACGTTTAATCAATGTTGGGTTGAGACTTTGATTTGACCATTGAATTTTGGTCATTTCCCAACCAATAGTCTCCAACACAAATGCGTTTAATCAATGTTGGGTTCTGACGTTGATTTGACCATTGAATTTTGGTCATTTCCCAACTAATATTCTACAATACAAATACATAGTTGAAACAACATGCTTTTTGATGACATTTATTCAATGTCGAGCTGTGACGTTGATTTGACCGTTGAAATTTGGTCATTTCCCAACCAATAGTCTCCAACACAAATACGTTTAATTAATGTTGGGTTCTGACATTGATTTGACCATTGAAATTTGGTCATTTCCCAACCAATATTCTACAACACAAATAGAATGTTGAAACAACATGCTTTTTGACAACGTTTAATCAATGTTAGGTTCTGACATTGATTTGACCGTTGAAATTTGGTCATTTCCCAACTTATATTCTACAAAACAAATACGACATTGAAACATGCTTTTTGACAACGTTTAATCAATGTTGGCTTCTGACGTTGATTTGACCGTTGAATGTTGGTCATTTCCCAACTAATATTCTACAACACAAATACAATGTTGAAACAACATGCTTTTTGACGACATTTATTCAATGTTAAGTTTTGACGTTGATTTGACCGTTGAAATTTGGTCATTTCCTATACAACAACGTGGATCCAACGTTAGACATCAACGTCTCAATATACAAATACAACTATTTTGCAACGTTGTTTCAAAGTCAGTTTTAAAGGACAACGTACAACGTTGAAACAACATGCTTTTTGACAACGTTTAATCAATGTTGGGTTGAGACTTTGATTTGACCATTGAATTTTGGTCATTTCCCAACTAATATTCTACAATACAAATACATAGTTGAAACAACATGCTTTTTGACGACATTTATTCAATGTCGAGCTGTGACGTTGATTTGACCGTTGAATTTTGGTCATTTCCCAACCAATAGTCTCCAACACAAATGCGTTTAATCAATGTTGGGTTCTGACGTTGATTTGATCATTGAATTTTGGTAATTTCCCAACGAATATTGTACAACACAAATAGAATGTTGAAACAACATGCTTTTTGACAACGTTTAATCAATGTTAGGTTCTGACATTGATTTGACCGTTGAAATTTGGTCATTTCCCAACTTATATTCTACAAAACAAATACGACATTGAAACATGCTTTTTGACAACGTTTAATCAATGTTGGCTTCTGACGTTGATTTGACCGTTGAATGTTGGTAATTTCCCAACTAATATTCTACAACACAAATACAATATTGAAACAACATGCTTTTTGACGACATTTATTCAATGTTAAGTTTTGACGTTGATTTGACCGTTGAAATTTGGTCATTTCCCATACAACAACGTGGATCCAACGTTAGACATCAACGTCTCAATATACAAATACAACTATTTTGCAACGTTGTTTCAAAGTCAGTTTTAAAGGACAACGTACAACGTTGAAACAACATGCTTTTTGACAACGTTTAATCAATGTTGTGTTCTGATGTTGATTTGACCATTGAATTTTGGTCATTTCCCAACTAATATTCTACAATACAAATACATAGTCGAAACAACATGCTTTTTGACGACATTTATTCAATGTCGAGCTGTGACGTTGATTTGACCGTTGAAATTTGGTCATTTCCCAACCAATAGTCTCCAACACAAATACGTTTAATTAATGTTGGGTTCTGACATTGATTTGACCATTGAAATTTGGTCATTTCCCAACCAATATTCTACAACACAAATAGAATGTTGAAACAACATGCTTTTTGACAACGTTTAATCAATGTTAGGTTCTGACATTGATTTGACCGTTGAAATTTGGTCATTTCCCAACTTATATTCTACAAAACAAATACGACATTGAAACATGCTTTTTGACAACGTTTAATCAATGTTGGCTTCTGACGTTGATTTGACCGTTGAATTTTGGTCATTTCCCAACTAATATTCTACAACACAAATACAATGTTGAAACAACATGCTTTTTGACGACATTTATTCAATGCTAAGTTTTGACGTTGATTTGACCGTTGAAATTTGGTCATTTCCTATACAACAACGTGGATCCAACGTTAGACATCAACGTCTCAATATACAAATACAACTATTTTGCAACGTTGTTTCAAAGTCAGTTTTAAAGGACAACGTACAACGTTGAAACAACATGCTTTTTGACAACGTTTAATCAATGTTGTGTTCTGATGTTGATTTGACCGTTGAATTTTGGTCATTTCCCAACTAATATTCTACAATACAAATACATAGTTGAAACAACATGCTTTTTGACGACATTTATTCAATGTCGAGCTGTGACGTTGATTTGACCGTTGAAATTTGGTAATTTCCCAACCAATAGTCTCCAACACAAATACGTTTAATTAATGTTGGGTTCTGACATTGATTTGGCCGTTGAAATTTGGTCATTTCCCAACTTATATTCTACAAAACAAATACGACATTGAAACATGCTTTTTGACAACGTTTAATCAATGTTGGCTTCTGACGTTGATTTGACCGTTGAATGTTGGTAATTTCCCAACTAATATTCCACAACACAAATACAACGTTGAAACAACATGCTTTTTGACGACATTTATTCAATGTTAAGTTTTGACGTTGATTTGACCGTTGAAATTTGGTCATTTCCCATACAACAACGTGGATCCAACGTTAGACATCAACGTCTCAATATACAAATACAACTATTTTGCAACGTTGTTTCAAAGTCAGTTTTAAAGGACAACGTACAACGTTGAAACAACATGCTTTTTGACAACGTTTAATCAATGTTGTGTTCTGATGTTGATTTGACCATTGAATTTTGGTCATTTCCCAACTAATATTCTACAATACAAATACATAGTTGAAACAACATGCTTTTTGACGACATTTATTCAATGTCGAGCTGTGACGTTGATTTGACCGTTGAAATTTGGTAATTTCCCAACCAATAGTCTCCAACACAAATGCGTTTAATCAATGTTGGGTTCTGACGTTGATTTGATCATTGAATTTTGGTCATTTCCCAACCAATATTGTACAACACAAATACAATGTTGAAACAACATGCTTTTTGACAACGTTTAATCAATGTTAGGTTCTGACATTGATTTGACCGTTGAAATTTGGTCATTTCCCAACTTATATTCTACAAAACAAATACGACATTGAAACATGCTTTTTGACAACGTTTAATCAATGTTGGCTTCTGACGTTGATTTGACCGTTGAATGTTGGTCATTTCCCAACTAATATTCTACAACACAAATACAATGTTGAAACAACATGCTTTTTGACGACATTTATTCAATGTTAAGTTTTGACGTTGATTTGACCGTTGAAATTTGGTCATTTCCTATACAACAACGTGGATCCAACGTTAGACATCAACGTCTCAATATACAAATACAACTATTTTGCAACGTTGTTTCAAAGTCAGTTTTAAAGGACAACGTACAACGTTGAAACAACATGCTTTTTGACAACGTTTAATCAATGTTGTGTTCTGATGTTGATTTGACCATTGAATTTTGGTCATTTCCCAACTAATATTCTACAATACAAATACATAGTTGAAACAACATGCTTTTTGACGACATTTATTCAATGTCGAGCTGTGACGTTGATTTGACCGTTGAAATTTGGTCATTTCCCAACCAATAGTCTCCAACACAAATACGTTTAATTAATGTTGGGTTCTGACATTGATTTGACCATTGAAATTTGGTCATTTCCCAACCAATATTCTACAACACAAATAGAATGTTGAAACAACATGCTTTTTGACAACGTTTAATCAATGTTAGGTTCTGACATTGATTTGACCGTTGAAATTTGGTCATTTCCCAACTTATATTCTACAAAACAAATACGACATTGAAACATGCTTTTTGACAACGTTTAATCAATGTTGGCTTCTGACGTTGATTTGACCGTTGAATGTTGGAAATTTCCCAACTAATATTCCACAACACAAATACAATGTTGAAACAACATGCTTTTTGACGACATTTATTCAATGTTAAGTTTTGACGTTGATTTGACCGTTGAAATTTGGTCATTTCCCATACAACAACGTGGATCCAACGTTAGACATCAACGTCTCAATATACAAATACAACTATTTTGCAACGTTGTTTCAAAGTCAGTTTTAAAGGACAACGTACAACGTTGAAACAACATGCTTTTTGACAACGTTTAATCAATGTTGTGTTCTGATGTTGATTTGACCATTGAATTTTGGTCATTTCCCAACTAATATTCTACAATACAAATACACAGTTGAAACAACATGCTTTTTGACGACATTTATTCAATGTCGAGCTGTGACGTTGATTTGACCGTTGAAATTTGGTCATTTCCCAACCAATAGTCTCCAACACAAATGCGTTTAATCAATGTTGGGTTCTGACGTTGATTTGATCATTGAATTTTGGTCATTTCCCAACCAATATTGTACAACACAAATACAATGTTGAAACATGCTTTTTGACAACGTTTAATCAATGTTAGGTTCTGACATTGATTTGACCGTTGAAATTTGGTAATTTCCCAACTAATATTCTACAAAACAAATACGACATTGAAACAACATGCTTTTTGACAAGATTTAATCAATGTTGGCTTCTGACGTTGATTTGACCGTTGAATTTTGGTCATTTCCCAACTAATATTCTACAACACAAATACAATGTTGAAACAACATGCTTTTTAACGACATTTATTCAATGTTATGTTTTGACGTTGATTTGACCGTTGAAATTTGGTCATTTGCCAACCAACAATATGGATCCAATGTTAGGCATCAACGTCTCAATATACAAATACTACTATTTTGCAACGTTGTTTCAAGGTGTCAGAGTTAGTAGGTGACGAACCCCAAGGTGCAGAGATGATGGCAGGCATTGAATGGGAAAACATGATTTAATTAAAATACTCTGGCAAAAAACAAACAAAAGGGAACAAACAAAAGGCGCGCACAAGGCGGAGAACAAACTAAGCTATAAACTAAAATAGCACAAAGCTAACTATGGACAATAAACAAAAACACTTACTGTGACATGAGGGAACTATGACTAAAGCGGAGTGGACAAAAGTAGACGGAGCTACAACGACAAATAGGTAGAAGGTAAGTGACAAGTATTGTAATGACAATAATCCAGCAGTGACTGGAGGGCAGGGCAGGTTTAAATAGCAGCTGGCTGACTGACACCAGGTGTGGCCAGGTGCCAATCAGCCACAGCTGAGGGGAAAAAGCACTCAGGGAGACAATCAGGAAATAACCAAAATAAGAGTGCTGACAGGAACTAAAGACAGGAAACTAAGAAAAACGCAGAGGAAAACTAAAACTTGATCAAACTGTCAGGGACAACCCTGACACAAGGTCAGTTTTAAAGTACAACGTTGAAATAACATGCTTTTTGACAACGTTTAATCAATGTTGGTTTCTGATGTTGATTTGACTATTGAATTTTGGTCATTTCCCAACCAATATTCTACAACACAAATACAATGTTGAAACAACATGCTTTTTGACAACGTTAAATCATGGTTGGGTTCTGACATTGATTTGACCATTGAATTTTGGTCATTTTTCAAACAATATTCTACAACACAGATACAACGTTGAAACAACATGCTTTTTGACAACGTTTAATCAATGTTGGGTTCTGACGTTGATTTGACCATTGAATTTTGGTCATTTCACAAATAATATTCTACAACACAAATACAACGTTGAAATAACATGCTTTTAAACAACATTTATTCAATATCAAGTTTTGACGTTGATTTGACCATTGAAATTTGGTCATTTCCCAACCAATATCGTGGATCCAACGTTAGACATCAACGTTACAAATACAACGTTGTACAAATAAAACTATTTTGCAACGTTGTTTCAAAGTCAATTTTAGAGGACATGTAAATGTAAACAACATTGTATCAATGTCTTGTGCCTGCTGGGCAGCGTCATCGGTGACGTCATCGTTAACAAATCTGTAAACTTTTTCCACCGAGGGCCGTATTTAGAAAAATGGAAGGATGCGGAGGGACACTTTTTTTTTTTAAACATGCGTTTATTGGGTTTTTAAAGACATGTAATTTACAATAGTAAACACAAATACATCAAATGCTGTTTTTTCCCCCACAAGTACAATAAAAAAAACTACTTATCAATCCAAAATTCGAAAGTGTGATTAATTAACTACAAATATCACTACAGATCTCATTAATAACGAATTCATTTAATTTTTATTATCTGTCGAGGGCCAATAACAATCGAGTGGTGGCGCTGCTGTCTGCTGCATCCATTCACACGTGCATATTATACCGAAAAGCAGGTGGATCTTAGCAATACAGTTAGTACAGTAATCCTTTGTTTATTGCTGTTAATTGGTTCCGGGCCTGACCAAAGTAAATTAATTTACGCAAAGTAGGAATGATTAATTCTAATTCTAATATTATGAAATGTACTGCATGCAGTTGCGTATTTTTTTAAGTTTAACATTATACTGTCAAATAGAAATTGAACACTAGATATTGAACATTACAATATACAATATCCAGAATGAAAATAACTGAAATATCTGCTTGGCTTATGATTTCAAAGCAAGTTATCCATCTACGAAGTTTACACTGTAAACATGGCTGTCCAAAAAACTGCCAGCTCAGTCGCCGAAATTCAACTGTTAAAAAACAGTAATATTTTTTTTCCATTTACTATAAAATAAACTTACATTTTAATTGTGGCGACTGAGCAAAGTCTACTGAATTTTTTTTACAGTGTACGTAAAAAACTGTATGATAATGAAATGCAAGTACTTTATCTTTCTATTTCCATTTTCACAGCAAATGTTTTTCAGTTTCTCAGTTTGAACATTAAAATATCTTGTCTTTGCAGTCTATTTAATTGAATATAGGTTAAAAAGGATTTGCAAAAAATTTTATTCTGTTTTTATTTACCATTTACACAATGTTATAATTAAATATGCAACCTGTATAAAACCCAAAACCAGTCAAGTTGGCATGTTGTGTAAATCGTAGAAAATGGATGGGATGAATGGATATTGCATATATACATACATATATATAATTTTGTTTTGTTTTTTAAATAAAAATACTCAAATATCTACTTGACTTATGTATGAATCGGTAATAATGATGTTGTTCATTTTAATAATGCAATGTTAGCTACATTGTAGGAATGTAGACAGTTATAAGCTGTAATAATAATGAATTATTAGTTTTGCTTTTCCTAATAATCTAACAAATATGAAAAATTACACATTACAACCTTTTTTTTGAGAAAATAAAAGTAAAAAATATGATTTCAAAGCAAGTTATCCATTAAATTGTACATTATAAAAATGACAATAGATTTTGCGAAAAATGGCTGCTCAGTCGCCATCATTTCACCATTAAATAAACAGGGTACCATTTCTCCATTTGCAGTAATACACAGCAAGTACACTAGCAATAATAGGTTTTATGATAAAAAACTGGCTGCTCAATCGACAGAATTTTACTGTAAAAAAACAGTGGTAACGTTTTTTCTATTTACAGCAATATGTAAAAAAAAAAAAAACACTGTAAATTCTACAGTAAAATTTTGCTGACTGACCTGCCAGTCTATAGATTTTATATATATATATATATATATATATATATATATATATATATATATATATATATATATATATATATATATATATATATATATATATATATATATATATATATATATATATATATGTATGTGTGGGAAAAAAATCACAAGACTATTTCGTCTCTACAGGCCTGTTTCATGAGGGGTTTTCCTCCATCCTCAAGCCTGAGGATGGAGGAAAACCCCTCATGAAACAGGCCTGTAGAGATGAAATAGTCTTGTGATTTTTTCCCACACATACATATTACGCTCTACCACGGTATCGAGCACTATTTTTTTGGATAATCTAATTAAGACATACATATATATATATATATATATATATATATATATATATATATATATATATATATATATATATATATATATATATAATGATTAAATGCATTGGCAAATCCTTATACATTTATATTCATATTTTATTCACCGTTACAAGCAGCCCTCTGCGACGTGGCCCTCAATTAAAAACGAGTTTGACACCCCTTCGAAAGCCGCAAACTTGGAAGTGCAACGTGGCGAGGGACGACTGTGATGACATGTTTTTGTGCTGCGTTTTGTTGTTGTCAGGTCCCGCCGTCCGCTACAGCAGCTTCTCCACCCGCGAGCCCACGCCTCCCCCTGTGATTGGCCAGCACACGGTGCAGGTGCTGCGCCACACCTTGGCCTACAGCGATGACGTCATCACAGCTCTCCTGGCGTCGGGGGCGGTGGCCCAGAACAGAGTGTGCTGATTGGTTTCGGTCCACTTTGTAACGCAAACAATAAAAAGTTATCAGCCGATCACCTTGAAGCCGCTTTCATCCACTCGGCGGCGTCACACCTGACAGCTGAGTTTACATTTCTGCTGGCTGTCACGTTAGCGTGCCGCCACTTTGAATCCGTCCAGCTGCTGAAATGGTATCAGATTTCTTTTTTGGGATGACTTTAGCAACTGTTCACTAACTTTTAGTGCAGCCAGCCTGTATGCTAATGCCAACCCTTGTTCTCCTAGCCCCCCCCCCCCTCTTTCCGACGAGCACGACCTTGCAAGCAGGACGCCGCGGCGGACGCCTCACCTCGTCCTCGCCAGGGCGTTGAGCGGCCGGCTGGCTGCCTGAGCCGTGACCCCGGCAAGTGTGTGAGAGAAATTCGGATGTACGTAAGTCGTCAGCTCTTTAAATGTCCCTCACTGCCTGACATCTGGAGCGTGTGTGCAGGAACTGAAGGCTTTTGTACGTCCTGATGCCGAACACAGGCGCTCTGACATCAATGATACTTTTATTTTGAAGGCTTACAGCTGCAGCTGGAGACCCGCTTAGAGACTCACAAAAGCGAAATCCAAGTCTGACATGTTCGAAGTAGAAAAAAAAAACTTTTTTACTCATGATGTGACCTTTTTTATTTGAAACATTTGACATCACGACACCATTAATTTGACGTATATTATTTTAAATGCGCAGCTCAATAGCTCTGCTTTGATCTTGGAGAGAATAGGCTGTGTGGTGCCAAGTGGAAGTGCTCTCTCACGCACTCACACACACACACACACACACACACGCACACGCACACTATCCGGGACTCCCTCATATGACGTCCAGGGGGAGTTTCTCTGGAAAACACTTCCTGGCGTTAGCCGCAGGGATCGAGGCGGCGTACAGCTGCAGCAGCTGGAGTTCACATTAAAACACACCTCGATGCCGCCAATATGAAGATGGGCTTTACCCTCTCTCTCACACACACACACACACACACACACGCGCGTGCGCGCACACACCTGCGCCGGACAGGATGTGTGCTGCGCGTCGCCACGGCAGCCAGTTGTTCTCGCCGTCACAGGAAACTAGATGGATCCAGCAGAGCCAATTTGAAATGTTGTGACTTACCCCTGGAGCGTCTGCTCGCCGCTTGGACGGCAGAAAAAGGTGCATCGGTTCAGAAAATGCCGATGACAAAGCCACCTGGCGGCCTGTCAAACTGCGACCTCATTGGCTGATTGATGCTCACCTTAGCGCAACTGTGAGATGGGCGTTTAGAATTGATTTCAAATATTGTCAAAGCTCATCATTAAATGACGGCGGTTACTTTATGACTTCCTGTATTTCCTGTGGAAATCCCTGCTTAGCAACAAACAGAGCATGTTTATGCTACATTATGGCTGTGTTCAAAACACACACGCTTAAAAGCAGAAGATTTAAGATGGGAGTTGTTTAGTTTTTCTGTCTAACTTTTTTTTTGTGCATGTGGGTCCAGGAAGGATTCCGGAAGGCAGAAGCAACGAAGCGTGCCCAGCGTTGCAGTTCACAGTTTAAAGGTGACTCACTCTTCCTTGTTTGGAGCCCTAATGAGCCTCATTAGGACCCCGCCCTTTGTCCACTCTGCTCTTCCTCCCTGGCCTCTCCTAACGTCATCCCTTAATGCTTTTCAAAAGCCCTACTCCAGGGGTGCCCTAATATTTTCCGCTAAGGATCCGGGGGCTATTTTGGTAGTTTTCACCTTCAAAGCAAGTACGATATATAGTTTTTTCAAAGAAGAAGAAAATGCAAGTTCAGTAGGAATATTGTGTGAATGCTGAAGAGCCAAAGTCAAACTGAAAGGCTAACAGTTAGCACGCTGGCTAGATAGCATCAAGTCATAAAAATATGAGCAAAATGAGCTAAAAAAAGCTAGCATGCAAACAGTATTATGCTAACATGCTAACAATAGCATGCTTATAGTTAGCATTCGTGAAATAGAAAATGGATGGATGGATGGAACTAAGGTTGTCCGATAATGGCTTTTTTGCCGATATCCGATATTGTCCAGTCTCTGTTCAACCGATACCGATATATACAGTCGTGGAATTAACACATTATTATGCCTAATTTGGACAACCAGGTATGGTGAAGATAAGGTCCTTTTTAAAAATAATAATAAAATAAAATAAATTAATTCCAAAAAAAAATCTTGAATAAAAAAGAAAGTACAACAGTATAAAAGCAGTTACATAGAAACTAGTAATTAATGAAAATGAGTAAAATTGACTGTTAAAGGTTAGTACTATTAGTGGACCAGCAGCACGCACAATCATGTGTGCTTACGGACTGTATCCCTTGCAGACTGTATTGATATATATTGATATATAATGTAGGAACCAGAATATTAATAACAGAAAGAAACAACCCTTTTGTGTGAATGAGTGTAAATGGGGGAGGGAGGTTTTTTGGGTTGGTGCACTAATTGTAAGTGTGTCTTGTGTTTTTTATGTTGATATAATAATAAAAAAAATTAAAAAAACGATACCGATAATTAAAAAAAACGAGACCGATAATTTCCGATATTACATTTTAAAGCATTTATATCATCTCTAACTAGAATGCATCAAGTACCAAAATATATTACTCTGCAATGTATACCTGAAACATTTGTTAAAAATGCGTGCATGCTTTTTGATTGATTGATTGATTGATTAAGACTTTTATTTGTAGGTTGCACAGTGAAGTACATATTCCGTACAATTGACCACTAAATGGTAACACCCGAATAAGTTTTTCAACTTGTTTAAGTCGGGGTCCACTTAAATTGATTCATGATACAGATATATACTATCAGATATATACTATCATCGTAATACAGTCATCACACAAGATAATCACATTGAATTATTTACATTATTTACAATCAGGGGTGTGGAGGGGGAGGAGGGGGAGGATATGGACAGCAAGTAGTGGACATAGAGATAGAGAGAGAGAGAGATCAGAAGGCATAAGAAAAAGTATCTGCATTTGATTGTTTACATTTGATTATTAGCAATCCGGGGAGGGTGTTAGTTTAGGGTTGTAGCTGCCTGGAGGTGAACTTTTATTGCGGTTTTGAAGGAGGATAGAGATGCCCTTTCTTTTATAACTGTTGGGAGCGCATTCCACATTGATGTGGCATAGAAAGAGAATGAGTTAAGACCTTTGTTAGTTCGGAATCTGGGTTTAACGTGGTTAGTGGAGCTCCCCCTGGTGTTGTGGTTATGGCGGTCATTTACGTTAAGGAAGTAGTTTGACATATGCTAACATTAGCATAGATCAAGTACCGAAATATGACTCTAGTCTATACCTACAAAAGGAGCTGAAAAAGTTAGTCTATCAACGTTAATGTGCTAACAGGTAGTATTTGTCAAGTAACAAAATATTTGACGCTGAGGTGAATAACTGCAACATTGGAAGAAAAACCTCACACTAATAGTACGCTAACATGCAAACATTAGCATGCGTACTGTTAGTATTAGTGAAATCCCAAAATATATGACACTGAGGTGTATGCCTGCTAAACTAGCTAAAGAAGTTAAAATGCTAACTTTAGCATGGGTCAAGTGCCAAAATATATTACTCTGAGATGTATAACTTAAAAAAAAATTGTTAAAAATGCTAACATGCTAAAATTAACATATAGTACATCATGTGCCAAAATATGACTTTGGTGTATATCTATACATCCATCCATCCATCCATCTTCTTCCGCTTATCTGAGGTCGGGTCGCGGGGGCAGCAGCCTAAGCAGGGAAGCCCAGACTTCCCCCTCCCCAGCCACTTCGTCCAGCTCTTCCCGGGGATCCCGAGGCGTTCCCAGGCCAGCCGGGAGACATAGTCTTCCCAACGTGTCCTGGGTCTTCCCCGAGGCCTCCTACCGGTCGGATGTGCCCTAAACACCTCCCTAGGGAGGCGTTCGGGTGGCATCCTGACCAGATGCCCGAACCACCTCATCTGGCTCCTCTCGATGTGGAGGAGCAGCGGCTTTACTTTGAGCTCCCCCCGGATGGCAGAGCTTCTCACCCTATCTCTAAGGGAGAGCCCCGCCACCCGGCGGAGGAAACTCATTTTGGCCGCTTGTACCCGTGATCTTGTCCTTTCGGTCATAACCCAAAGCTCATGACCATAGGTGGGGATGGGAACGTAGATCGACCTGTAAATTGAGAGCTTTGCCTTCCGGCTCAGCTCCTTCTTCACCACAACAGATCGATACAGCCGCACCGATCCGCCTGTCGATCTCACGATCCACTCTTCCCTCACTCGTGAACAAGACTCCGAGGTACTTGAACTCCTCCACTTGAGGCAGGGTCTCCTCCGCAACCCGGAGATGGCACTCCACCCTTTTCCGGGCAAGAACCATGGACTCAGACTTGGAGGTGCTGATTCTCATCCCAGTCGCTTCACACTCAGCTGCGATATCTATACAATTAGCGAAAAAAGTCAGCCTATTAACGTGACAAAATATTAGACGCTGAGGTGTATACCTGCAAAATCTCCTAAAAAAGCTAGCATGCTAACAATAGCATGCTTACAATTAGCATTAGTTGAATACCAAAATATATGACACGGAGGTGTAAACCCGCTAAATTAGCTAAAAAATGTAACATGCTAAAATGCTAACTGCAGCATGCGTCATGTACAAAAATATATTACTCTGCGATGTAAACCTTACAAATGAGTTTGAAATGATAGCAAAATGAATGAAATGAAAAACATACATCAAGTACCAAAATATGACTCTGGTGTATATCTATAAAAATTAGCTTAAAAAAAAGCTAGCCTATTGTCGTCAAAATGCTAACAGGTAGCATTCATCAAGTAACAAAATATTTAATGCTGAGGTGCTTCAAAAATTAAAGATAGACACTAACAGTATTATGCTAACAAAAGCATGTTTACAGTTAGCATTAGTGAAATACCAAAATATTACACTGCGGTGTATATCTGCTGAATTTGCTAAAAAAAATTAAAAAGCTAGCATGCTAAAGCACTAGCGGACCAAAATATATAAAAATCGGTTAAAAATGCAAGCATGCTACCATTAGCATGCATCAAACACCAAGATATGACTCTGGTCTATCCCTATAAAACTTACCTAAAAAGTTAGCCTATTATCGTTAGCATGCTAAAAGGTAGCATTCGTCAAGTAGAAAAATATTTCATGCTAAGGTGTATACCTGCAAAATCTCCCATGCTAATATTAGAATCCTAACGATTGTGCCACGGGCCGCACTTTGGACACCCCTGCCCTACTCCATCTTTCAATTTTGAACGCGTCCATGACGTCGTTAGCACAGTCTGTAATTAGCGTCATGGTTGACTTCCGGTCTCGTGTACGCGAAAAACCCCCACTACCACGCTTCTTTTTATTTGCTTTCCTGTCTTTGCTGTCCACTCGTCAGACTCTCGGCCCAATTAGCACCTTCCCCCCCCCAACACGGCACCATCGCGCCGCAGCCCCGTCTGCACCCCCGACCTCCGTCTGAACTCTGACGGACGGAGTTCAAAGTTGCGACAAACAACAGCAAAACAATCGGACACAATGCCTCCGCTCGCTCCCTAATTGACGGACAATTAAATTGTGAGGGTCAGGACATAGTTTTGTTCGTCTCACGATGGAACATTCCAGTCTCTGTTCTTTCAGCTGCGCCGACATGTGAAACGCGTACAGCACCGTGTGCCAATTAGTCGACTGTTACTTTTATATGCAGAACATTTGAACTGGACATGTAATATGCTCATCCTCCAGGACCCTTAACACTGCTCTTTACCCGACACACACTCAATTAGCATATCATATATCTCCAGCTGGTAAGCTGATGAATTCTTTCCAGATATTTGACTGTTAAACTCATCCTTTTACTGTGTGTGTATGTTCTGTTTACACTCGCTGGGCGCTGGCCGTCATAATACAGCTGTGCGTCCTCATCGTCACAGAGTGTGAATCATCATGCTTTGTTTATTCCGTCTTAGTCCTCCTTATAAAATACAGATGTGTGTTTGTCTAATGTCCTGGAATCATGGGAGGAAGCCCCCAAAATGCCCAAATGGCCGCAAAACCCAACTGAAGCATTCTGACGGCGGAGCCCCTTAAACGTGTAACAGGGCGGCTAAATGAAGGATATAAATTTTAAAAAATAAGTCTTACTGGTGGTACTTGATGGCTCTGACAGAGTTGACCACGCCTCCTTTTTTCATTTAAAGCCAGGCTTCTCCCTCGGCACTCATTAACACTTGGCGGCCATGTTGTAAATCTTTCTCTGAGAGCACAGGTGTGTGTGACCTTCAGTGGCACTGCACACATTTGTAGGTAAGAGGGATTAAAAGAAGCAGGGAAAAAAAGTTGTTATTCACTTTCTCCTGCTTGCTGATTGCTTTTCTTCTCTTTGTGTCTGTGGACGACGTTTCCGATGTCTTTCCCAGACCCGCAAGTCACGCGCGGGTCAGCCAGAGTGACTCAGCGCTCCCGGTGGAACCATCACTCCCGTTATTACTTTTAACTGGGACCGCTTGTCTTCTCTCTAAACTTCTCACAAGCTTTTTGAAAGGAACCTCTTGTTGTCCGAAGACACTCAGGTTGACTCTCCGGGCTCTCATGTTGCCGTCAAACCTACAGTAGGCCGTGTCCCAAATGGATTACAGTGGAGCCTCGATTTATAAACTTAATCGGTGGTTCTCGAACATGGTTCGTCAATGGAAAAGTTTGTATAGTGAAGGAGAGTACCCCATAAAAACATTGTAAACATGAATAATTGGTTCTGGTCTCGACAAAACTCTCTATTTTAGTAAAAGAATGCACACTAAAAATATATGACTCAAGCAAACAACACCAACATTTTATATGTTCCATTGAAAATATAAAACATTACACACAGCGCTCAAAAATCTATCAAAATGTTTTGAAGCCGCACCGCTTGATGGATTGTACTGTGCTTCAACATAGGAGTATTATTATGGTGTGTGTATAAGGTAAGACATATTATCTGGCGTTTTGTTTCGCAATATTATGCAAAAGAAACTTTTCTTACCTTCTGGTACCTGCTGATCTGTATTTGGGATCTGCTTAAGTCCTGAAAATTTGCGTGCGTCCGCCTTTGTAGTCTGTGATGACGCCGTAGTCGATAAGCTTCTTCTTTTTCTCTATCTTCTTGTTATGGGACAATCATCCTCCGCTGTTGCCATTTCTAATATAAAGTAGTGTAAAGTTCTTACTTATATCTGTCAGTAAACTCGCCATAAAAGCGCTAAAACATACCGGTGTAGTGAGTTTACATTATTCACTCAAGGACGGCGTTGTTGTTGCACAAGTGAGCCACGGATGAGGAGCTGCTGCTCCGTTATTGATTGAAGTAAAGTCTAAATGTCATTAAAACAGTTAGCTCCATCTTGTGACACTTCTTCCACTCCCGTCCTTGCACGCTACACCGCTACAACAAACATGACGGAGAGAAGACGCTGCCGAAGGTGAGCCACGTAAATAAGACTGCCCACAAAACGGAGCATCCTGAAGCAATTGTCAGAAAGCGGCTTGAAGATGGTCTGCAAAACATAATCTATGCAACATTTTGACCTAAGTAAGTAAGTACATTTTATGTATAAAGCGCTTTTCACAGATAAAATCACAAAGGGCTGTACAAAACATAGGTGAAGTAAAACAACAATTCAATTTAAAACAACAGGGGCAACATCATAAAAAGGATACAAAGTGGATTAAAAATGATAGTTAAAAGGTGCATTAACTAAAAGCTTTACTAAAAAGAGAATTTTTCGAATATTTCTTAAAAGTGTCAACACAGTCTAGATCCCGGAGGGACTGGTGCAAATTGTTCCAGAGTCTGGGAGCTATAGCCTGTAATGCCAGGTCTCCATGGGTTTTAAAACATGTTTTTGGAATCATTAGAAGACCCTGGCCTGAAGACCGGAGGCTGCGCCCTGAAGAGTAGGGGCATAACAAGTCAGTGATGTAGTGAGGGGCCTCACCATGCAACGCACGGAATGTCAGGACTAAAATCTTAAACTCGATGCGGAATTTAACTGGAAGCCAATGAAGACTGGATAAAACGGGGGTGACATGGGCTGTTCTGGGTGCACCGGTCAAAAGTCTGGCAGCTGCATTTTGTACAGTCTGAAGTCTCTTTAGCGTTGATTTGTTGAAGAGAGTGAAAAGAGAATTGCAGTAGTCAATGTGAGACCATTTCATTTCGGGATCCAGTTTTGACAACAAATTTCTCACTTTAGAAATATTTCTGAGATGATAAAAACAGTTTTTGGTCAGTTGACGACATAACCACCATTACATGTTATGTAGACCACAAGGAAATTCAGTTTAGAAAAAAAAAATATATATATGACCTCTTTAATGCGCCTTATGTATGAAAATAGACCTGACTAGACCCGCTCATCGGCGGTGCGCCTTATAATCCGTTGCAGCCTATGGTCCAATATATACGGTAAATTGATCCGATCTCGATGCGCGTATACTTGGCCAAGCGTTTAATCAGAATAAACCCTCTGGGTTGTCTTTTTAATCGGAATTAGTCGGAGAAGAAACCACACGTCGGCAATGAACATCTGTTCGGAATAATATTGGATTGGATTCGTCCCATTGACGTGTTTCTATGTAGCATTTTTAATCAGATCGGGCCTTTATTCGGATGAATTCTGTCTATGTAAACATGGCTTGGTTGACTATGGTTGGATCAGTGAAGTGTCACCTTATTAGCCAGCTTGTGTGGACGAGTGGAGTGTGGCCCCCACCGTGGAATATTGACAAATGTTCTCTTCTTGTTCTGCTCGGAGTAATAGTCGGCCTCCGAGGAGGGAACCCCCTCCCGGGTGCCACACCCGTACAGACACAAAGAACAGCTATTAGCTGGCTGTCATGTCGTCAGCTTCCTTCATTTTTCTGAGCCCAGTTTGACTTCTGGAAGATTCTTTAGCACTCAGATGTTCTTGCGCTGCGTGCACAACCATTCGTCCATGGATTATTTACAGCATATTGAGGATTGTTCTATGTACTTTGCAACTCCGAGCTTTATAAACACAAATGTTTGATATGTTTCTGCTTATGTTTATTTATTTAAAGAGGGAGGGCGGGGCCATGTGACATCAGACATCAGGCATCAGGAGTGTCCAGACATTTACCAGCGAGGGCCGCATAAAGAAAAATGTTAAGATGCGGGGGCCACTTTGTTACATTTTGTACATTAAAGATACTAAAACCAATACATTATAGGTCAATCGATATATGCTAAACTATCTGAACATCCATAGCATATTCTACAAACCCCGTTTCCATATGAGTTGGGAAATTGTGTTAGATGTAAATATAAACGGAATACAATGATTTGCAAATCCTTTTCAACCCATATTCGATTGAATGCACTACAAAGACAAGATATTTGATGTTCAAACTCATAAACTTTATTTTTTTTTGCAAATAATAATTAACTTAGAATTTCATGGCTGCAACACGTGCCAAAGTAGTTGGGAAAGGGCATGTTCACCACTGTGTTAGATGGCCTTTCCTTTTAACAACACTCAGTAAACGTTTGGGAACTGAGGAGACACATTTTTGAAGCTTCTCAGGTGGAATTCTTTCCCATTCTTGCTTGATGTACAGCTTAAGTTGTTCAACAGTCCGGGGGTCTCCGTTGTGCTATTTTAGGCTTCATAATGCGCCACACATTTTCAATGGGAGACAGGTCTGGACTGCAGGCAGGCCAGTCTAGTACCCGCACTCTTTTACTATGAAGCCACGTTGATGTAACACGTGGCTTGGCATTGTCCTGCTGAAATAAGCAGGGGCGTCCATGGTAACGTTGCTTGGATGGCAACATATGTTGCTCCAAAACCTGTATGTACCTTTCAGCATTAATGGCGCCTTCACAGATGTGTAAGTTACCCATGTCTTGGCCACTAATACACCCCCATAACATCACAGATGCTGGCTTTTCAACTTTGCGCCTAGAACAATCCGGATGGTTCTTTTCCTCTTTGGTCCGGAGGACATGACGTCCACAGTTTCCAAAAACAATTTGAAATGTGGACTCGTCAGACCACAGAACACTTTTCCACTTTGTATCAGTCCATCTTAGATGAGCTCAGGCCTAGCGAAGCCGACGGCGTTTCTGGGTGTTGTTGATAAACGGTTTTCGCCTTGCATAGGAGAGTTTTAACTTGCACTTACAGATGTAGCGACCAACTGTAGTTACTGACAGTGGGTTTCTGAAGTGTTCCTAAGCCCATGTGGTGATATCCTTTACACACTGATGTCGCTTGTTGATGCAGTACAGCCTGAGGGATCGAAGGTCACGGGCTTAGCTGCTTACGTGCAGTGATTTCTCCAGATTCTCTGAACCCTTTGATGATATTACGGACCGTAGATGGTGAAATCCCTAAATTCCTTGCAATAGCTGGTTGAGAAAGGTTTTTCTTAAACTGTTCAACAATTTGCTCACGCATTTGTTGACAAAGTGGTGACCCTCGCCCCATCCTTGTTTGTGAATGACTGAGCATTTCATGGAATCTACTTTTATACCCAATCATGGCACCCACCTGTTCCCAATTTGCCTGTTCACCTGTGGGATGTTCCAAATAAGTGTTTGATGAGCATTCCTCAACTTTATCAGTATTTATTGCCACCTTTCCCAACTTCTTTGTCACGTGTTGCTGGCATCAAATTCTAAAGTTAATGATTATTTGCAAAAAAAAAAAATGTTTATCAGTTTGAACATCAAATATCTTGTCTTTGTAGCATATTCAACTGAATATGGGTTGAAAATGATTTGCAAATCATTGTATTCCGTTTATATTTACATCTAACATAATTTCCCAACTCATATGGAAACGGGGTTTGTACATAATTTGGATAAATTAAGCATTTTCAAGCATAAAAATGGCTAAATTATTACAACATTTACCAACACAACAGTAGTATTGGTCCAGGCAGAATTACGAACATTAGCAGGCTGACTTTTTTAGCTAATATTGCCTCAGACTCATACAGTGTATAACTTGATACTTGACACATGCTAACATGTATCATGCTAACAGTCACGTGTTAACATGCTAATATTAGCGTGCGTACATTATCAGCCAATTTTACAGCCGAATGCTTCAACTGCTATAACTTGGTTCTTGACACATGCTAACTGTTAGCATGCTTACTTTTTCAGCCAATTTTGCAGCCGAAAACCTCAGACTCCTATAACTTGGTACTTGACACATGCTAACTGTTAGCATGCTAACTATCAGCATGTCAATGTCACGCCAAGTTTCTTCCCCACTACAAACCCCCCCCATTTACTTCCGGGGCTGCGTCCAATAAAATCACAAAGTTGCCGCGGGTCCTTAACCGGCACGCGACTGTCCTGTTTCGCGCCTGTACAAAAAAAAAACAATAATCGATTTCTTCAGATTCCAGCAGCTGTTAAAGACGAAGTATCCTTCCAGCGACGGGCAGTCAAAGCCGAAGTGCTATCGATCGCTGTCAATGACGTAAGAGGAAACATGACCACGGAAGTTAATTGGGGGGGGGGAAGGTTTTTGTAGGGTGAAGAAATTTGGCGTGACACCAACATTAACATGCTAACGTTAGTGTGCTTACCTTTTTATCCAATTTTGAAGCTGAACACCTCAGAGTCATATAACTTGGTACTTGGCACATGTTAACTGATAGCAAGCTATAACATTACCATTGTAGCATAGTTACCTTGGCATGCTGACTTTTTTTTTGCCAATTTTGCAGTTGAAGACCTCAAAGTCATATAAGTTGGTACTTGACACATGCAAAGTGTTCGCATGCTAACTGTCAGCATGCTAACATTAGTGTGCTTACTTTTTTAGCCAATTTTGCAGTTGAAGACCTCAGAGTCGTCTAACTTGGTACTAGATACACGTTAACTGTTAGCATGCTAACCTTTTTAGCTCATTTTACTTGCATACGCTTCATAGTCATATGACTTGATAATTGACTATGTACTAACTGTCAGCATGGTAACAATTAGAGATGTCCGATAATGGCTTTTTTGCTGATTTCCGATATTGTCCAACTCTTAATTACCGATTACGATATCAACCGATACCGATATATACAGTCGTGGGATTAACACATTATTATGCTTAATTTTGTTGTGATGCCCCGCTGGATGCATTAAACAATGTAACAAGATTTTCCAAAATAAATCAACTGAAGTTATGGAAAAAAATGCCAACATGGCACTGCCATATTTATTATTGAAGTCACAAAGTGCATTATTTTGTTTAACATGCCTCAAAACAGCAGCTTGGAATTTGGGACATGCATGAGGAGGTTGAGGTGGGCGGGGGTTGAGGTGTCATTCTTGTTTGGTGTGGGTTCACAGTGTGGCACATATTTGTAACAGTGTTAAAGTTGTTTATACGGCCGCCCTCAGTGTGACCTGTATGGCTGTTGACCAAGTATGCATTGCATTCACTGGTGTGTGTGAAAAGCCGTGGATATTATGTGACTGGGCCGGCACGCAAAGGAAGTGCCTTTAAGGTTTATTGGCGCTCTGTACTTCTCCCTACGTCCGTGTACACAGCGGCGTTTTAAAAAGTCATACATTTCGGACTGCCGATATTATCGGACATCTCTAGTAACAATAGCATTTAAGTTCAGCGTACGCATTTCAGGGGCTTGCACATTTCAGCATTCACACACATTTTTTCCCCAAAATTGCTTATTCTAGTTTTTTTCTGTAATGTTCCAGTCTGGGATGTTTTGATTCTGTCTTTAGAATGTGTCGCGGGCCAGTAAAAAACACGATACGGGCTGCACTTTGGACACCACTGCTCTATATTCTCCCTTTATCGACTTCTTCTCTCAATCTCCTCTCCTCCGTTTTTGAATCAACAGTGCTCCTAGTGTTCTGGCTTATAATTGCATAACCCAGAACTTTGAATGGTTCACAATGACTTTAAAAAGGAAAGTGGAGTGACTATGCCGAAGCATAAACTAGATTTAATATCCCCTGTGGATCATCCGGAAGCAGAGCCAAGGTCAGTTCAGGCGGAAGGCGTCAGAGGTCAAAGGTCACAATAGGAACGAAAGGATTACTTTGCTCCAAATACGCCACAAAATGTAAACAATCAGACAATTCTTGGCTAAGTCGCAGTCCCCGTGATTCACAGCGTGACTCATCACCGTGTGCCAGTTTGTGTGCGTGCGTCCGCGACGACGGGACGTGTGGGCGCACCGCCGTCGGCGTGAGACAGGTTGACGCCCGAAGCTGATTCGCTGCACTCACTAGACTGACGAGACACGCCACAGACCGATCGGGGCGCACGCGTGTCTAGACGGACCATCTGAGCCACACGCGCTCACACACAGATGGTCGGACGCTTACACTTTTCTGATCGCAGAAAGAAAGTTTTCTGACCCGACGTGAACCTCACAGTGCAGAAACTCACTCTGGCCCCGCCTCTAATCATGCTAGCGATGACAGGATGAGGACACTGAGGAGGAGGACATGAGAGCAGGTCACATGAGGTGTGTGTGTGTGTGTCATTTCCTCTTTCATTAAACACTCTTAATCCTATTTTGTCAAACGCTGAGTAAAGTGAGCAGAACAGGAAATTAAAAAACACGCAGCAGATTGCGATTGTGCGTCAGCGTGCACGTGCGTCGTGCTTTATCTGAACTGAAAATGGTCAGCGACCTGATGGTGGTGCCAAAGCAAAGGCCAAGCAACACTTTAACTGTGATCAGTAGAAAGGTCAAAGGTTATAGAGGTTAATTTGTGTATTTATTACTTAGCCTTTTTTTTGGCACTAAATTTATGTAGCTGAATTTTTTTATATCAAATTATTTTAATTCATTTTAATGTAGCTCGGTTGGTAGAGTGGCCGTCCGTGCCAGCAACTTGAGGGTTCCAGGTTCGATCCCCGCTTCCGCCATCCTGGTCAGTGCAGTTGTGTCCTTGGGCAAGACACTTTACCCACCTGTCCCAGTGCCACCCACACTGGTTTAATGTAACTTAGATATTGGGTTTCACGATGTAAAGCGCTTTGAGTCACTAGAGAAAAAGCGCTATATAAATATAATTCACTTCACTTCACTTCACTTAATGTCATCAAACTAAAAAATTGTGAGCAAAATGTGTATGTTTAAAAATTCAGTTTGCTAAAATACAGTGTTTTAGAATTCAGTGTATAAAAATCAATGCAGAAATGTTAGTTGCTTCACAACTCACCTCATTGTCTGGTTCTGAGACAGGATCAGTCTTAATTTAATGGAAGTGAGTCTTGAGTTTCGAAGCAACAAATATTTCTGCACAGATTTTTTTACACTTCATTTTTTTGCACTTCATTTTTTACACTGAATTTTTCTGCACTGAATTTTTTTACACCATATTTTTATATATTACATTTTTTATCACACGGAATTTTTATCACACCTTTTTTTTCATACTATTTTTTTTTAGACTGAATATTTGCACACTGAATTTTTATACATTGAAATTTTTAGCACTGAATTATAATTACACTGCAATTTTTCCCACTGAATTTTTATGCACTGAATTTTTTTGCATTTAATTTTTTACACTGAATTTTTTGCACTTCAATTTTTACACCATATTTTTATATAATAAATTTTTTTATCAAACATTATTTTTATCACACCGTATTTTTATACACTGAATTTTTTTAGACTGAATATTTACACACTGAATTTTTAGACATTGAAATTTTTAGCACTGAATTTTTATTACACTGAATTTTTTTTAACTGAATTTTTAAGCAGATTTTGCTCACAATGTTTTATTCAATGAAATTGTCTGCATGATTTGATAATAATTAAAACAATTCAGTACACTAAATTCAAACGGAAAACATTTAGTTAATTCAGTGTTCAAAATGTAATAAAGAGACAAATTAACCTCCATAAAAGGTCACTATCGGCACAAACGGTGTTGGTAAACCTCGATTCTCTGTTTATTTACCGGCACTGCATGTTTGTGAAGAACCAGGCGTCGAATGGCTTGATATATATCCAAATGTGATGATATAGCGGCAATAAGTGAGGAGTTTTGCTGGTCTCAGCTAAAAATGTACGATGTCGTTTCAAGTCCTGTTTTTTAATGTCTTTTAAAATAGCGGGACACAAGGTGGAACATCTGGAGGCAGAAAAAATCAGACGTTTGTGTTTCTTCTTTTAAACTTTAATGTGAAGCAGAAAAGTCCAATAAATTAGATCATAAAATGTCACAAGCACATTTGTACAACAAAGCCATGATTTCCATATTTACAGAATAAAAAATAGGCTTTTTATTCTTCGTCTTTTTTTTGTTGTCGTCGTTCAGTGTCGACAACACAACACTTTTACTCTTTATTTATTAGACTGTGTCTTTATTAATTTTGCTCGGGGGGGCCCGTGAGCATGTCCAAGATGTTGGGAAGAGTAAGAAAGGAGCACAAACAAAACATTTTTGGTGAAATCCTGGAAAATGTCCCTCCGAAAACGGACCGATAGTGTTGACAGAGAGTAAAGCGTTGTGCGAAACGTACAGTCGGTAAGGTTGTATTCTCGCCTCATTCCTGTGAGAATCCTGCGTGTGACTGAAGCATTAAGGAGTGGGACTATGTGGAACTCGCCGCATTGTGCTCAAACAACCAACAGGTAGAATTTGTGCGCAGATAATACTGTATCATCTCTTTCTTTTTCGGACTTATCAGGTCTTTTTAGGTTGGTAGTGCATTTTTTCTTCACTCTCGCTTAAAGTGAGGAATGAGGCAAGAATGAACCCAGACCCACTGGAGGAGGAGGGACATAAAGTCAGCTAAACACCAGTCTTTTTCACTTGCCAGCGTCTTCACCTTGTGACACTCATACACACGCACGCACACACACACACACACACACACACACACACACACACACACACACACACACACAAGCCTCTTTGGTGTCTCAAAAGAACTAAAAAGCTGGTGAACGTTTGAGCAGTCCCAATTGTTGCATGGCAGTTAGCTCATCGCTAAGCTAATGTCCGCAGACATTTTTACATTTTAAGACGGGGATCAAACCTTTTGACCTGGAGTCTCGCTATAGTGCAAAAACATTTGTACTCAAATAACAACACGTATAAAAAAAACAACAACACAAATGCAGCTAAACAATAATTATTATTATTATTATTAACATGAACAATAATATTATTAATATATTTAGTGACAGTAAACATTTGAATATCAACAGGGTAACCATGGTAACAGAAGTGTTTGGTTCCAGCAGCCAAGCCAACTTGTTTCATTCAAGTAATCTCAACACACACGCACGCACACACACACGCACACACACACATCTTACCTCCTGGTACATGTACAAAAGAGTGGACAAACGGAAAGGAATAGAAGCTAATACATCAAACATAGTTGCATAGTTTGTTGTGTGTCAGACTCGCCGTCACGCAAGCTCCAACATGGCCTCAGCCACATAAATAGGCCACGGCCACTCCGTTCTTAACAAAAATATATTAATATTCTTTTTTTTTTTTTTCTTCTTCTTCTTCTTCTTTTTGTCTGAAAGTGCCACAAGGACGGAGGAGAGCGACCCCGACGTGACCCGGCACCTGGCTCGGTTCTGACGTCCCCGCGGGGTTTGCCGGCATCTAGGAGCATCCGCACTCGTCCACGATCATTTTCTGGATGTCCTGCTTGATGATCTTCTGCTCGGCGTTGTAGTAGAGCATGGACATGGCGCGCAGCCGCGTGGGCACGCAGCACGAGCGCGAGTTCTGGAAGGGGCTGTAGCCCCGCATGCGGTACTGGCTGATGACCGACGAGTGGAAGGACAGCGCCGAGCCTGTGATGCTGGTCATGTGGGACGGACACTCGCCCTCGCAGTAGTTGGCGTGGTAGCCGCTCGGCGCGATGATCCAGTCGTTCCAGCCGATGTCTTTGAAGTTGACGTAAAACTGCCGCTTGCAGCACACGCGCACCTTCCCGTCGCACTCCAGGCCGCGCTTCCTGCGCCGCCGCGCGTCCCCGCCGTCCTCCGGCCGCACCACCGCCATCAGGAAGGGCCGGTGGGATTGTTCCCGTTGGCTGCCGCGCTGAGTCGTGTCCGCGCCGCCGGAGACGAGCACCGGCGCGGCGCCGACGCCGGCGCAGAGCGGGCAGGAAACCCTGACGCTTAACTCCGCGGCGTCTGCACGCTCCAGCAGCGCCTGGACCGCCGCCGACACCGGGAAGGTGTGCCAGCCGCTGCGTCGAGTGTCCACCGTTTTCTCCGCCAGGAGGACGTCGTCCTGCGGCGAGGAGGATCCTGCGCCGTGCTGGAGGAGGCGGATGGCGACTTTGGCGCGGCTGCGGTTGTTCTTGGCCAATCGCAGGAAGAGCCACACGTTTGCCTGCTCCACCAGCGACCCCTCGGCCCCGCCGCCATCTTTGGACAGGACGAATGTCACCACATCCCGGGCGTCACCTGAAAGACCGAGGAACAATCAGATGCAGGTAGGTAACCATGGCAACACACACAAGCACTTTGCATTGGTCCCCAAGAGGCCTTCAGGCTCATCAGTGGTCACCTTCTTACATAACAATCTTCTCCTCCCTGCAATGTCCCACTGGTGGGCGTCATGAACACAAATACACAAAGTCCGAGTCACGACTGGGACTTTGGTGGATGTCAGCGACGCTCTGCCGAGTCGTGTGAGAGAGCGTGTGCGGAGGCGGGCCATTAACACAATTTTAGCGGCTATTCGGAGGCGATTATCTCGCTTACATCACAGCCACCGTCCCTCTGTGTTCATTCATTGTCTCTCAGCGGACTCGTGTGCCGCTGTTTGCGGCTTACAAGGAGCGTGTCAGTGAACGCACCGCCTAACCCCTCTCTCCCCCTCTTGCCAGGTCTGACCGAGGCCGGAATGTGCAACGCAGGAAACGCGTCTACGTCGGAGCGTCGGCACGGCGTTGTCAGGTAACGGCGGCAACTGATGCACATTTACTATGTTTGTCTTCTACTACGCGATCAGACGACCTCGAACGCCTCACTGTGGGAAGCATTGTGCACGTGGTAGCATACGTCAGGGGTTCTTAACCTTTTTGACCTCAGGGCCTCAAATTACAGAGTGGCCCAAACAAATGTTATGTTGCGCTAATATAAATGAACTAAATAATGATGAATATGTTTCTTAACTAAACTGTCAATAAAATTAAAGTGCAAATAAAACAGCTTCACCACTTTAGTCATACTTTTTGCGCTTAAGAAACTTCTCTATGAATTTAGCTCCAGACTTCTTCTGTTTGTCTGAGATTGTCATTACACTGCAAAAAAGAGCTGACCAAATATCATATGAAAAGACTCGATTTAAGGAAAAAATACTGAAAACTAGTAAAATTATCTGTAAATGCAATTAGTTAATTTTACTTGATAAGACATCTTGAAATTAGATTTGTATACCCAGAAATTAGCAGGACTTTTACGCATACTTGCCAACCCTCCCGTTTTTAGCGGGAGAATCCCGGTATTCAGCGCCTCTCCCGACAACCTCCCGGCAGAGATTTTCTCCCAACAAACTCCCGGTATTCAGCCGGAGCTGGAGGCCACGCCCCCTCCAGCTCAATGCGGACCTGAGACTGAGTGGGGACAGCCTGTTCTCACGTCCGCTATCCCACAATATAAACAGCTTGCCTGCCCAATGACGTCATAACATCTAGGGCTTTTAGAGAGTAGAGTGCACAACTGCGCACACAACAAGGAGACGTTCGAAGGGGAAGGTGTATGTTGCCTGTAAATATGTAGAACAGACTTCTGCATTGAACACGGTGGCTGAAATGATATACTCATCATGAACGGAGAAGTTAAACAGGACAATACTGCCATCTAATGGATAGCCACCGGAACACTGAAATTCAAGTATTTCTTTTATGTAAATAAAAAAAAGAATATATATATATATATATATATATAGCTAGAATTCACTGAAAGTCAAGTATTTCATACATATATATATACATACTGTATATATATATATATATACTCGAGTTGGTGAATTCTAGCTGTAAATAACCACGCCCCCACCCCCTACCCCCCACCTCCCGATATTGGAGGTCTCAAGGTTGGCAAGTATGCTTTTACGCTACGTTCACACTGCAGGGTTGGATGTCCAGTTCTGATGTTTTTGTGGGCCGTTTACATTACAAAAAAAACCCTGTGATTTCTAATGTGAATGCAATCTGACTTGCATGCAGACATGACATCATGACGTCGCACGCACTGCAGTGTTTCCGGAAGTAAAAATGGCTTCCACTCTAGTCGGTCTCAGTACTGGCGCATTTGTGGCAATTTCAAGGATTTTGTGCAATCAAAGTCAACATTTTCTAAAGCAAATTATTTTGCGTAGAAGATTAGGAAGGTAAGTATTTTGGCTTTTGCAGTTTTACGGGATATTTTGCTGTCTGCGGCAAGCAGTCATAATTAATTGTCTATTAATGATGACGCTTATCGGTTTTTGATGATGTTCTAGTCGGATGAATGCGACCTGAGCGCGCCAGCGTTCACATTGAGGACACATCGCATATTAATCCGATTTATATCCACATACGAAAGAGGCCTGGGTCCTACATGAAAATTTTTTAAATTGCACTGTTTACACGGACATTAAATAATCTGATTAATGAATTGACCTGCAGTGAGAACAAGGCCTTAAAGTAGAAATAAGTATTTTATTCTGAACAAAACAAGCATTATTCAATATGTAATTCAGTTTTTTTAAATTATTTATTAAATTTTTTAAAATTATAATCAGTCCAAGAAAATAACACATAACACTACAATAATAATACATAATACATTTTCAGTTCTAAACCGATCCGACCCCAACTTGTAATTCTTAAATAAAACATCCTTGGGATGTTGCAGAATCTTTTAACAACATTTTCTATGTGTCGAAAATCTAAAATGTCCTATTTTAATAGTTATTTTCTCAATTTTTAACATTTTTAAACTAGTGAGTAAATTAGTTGGAATTGGGGCTTAAATCATTAAATCACCAAATGATTCTCGAGCGCGGCGCACACTGCTGCTCACTGCTCCCCTCACCTCCCAGGGGGTGAACATGGGGATGGGTCAAATGTAGAGGACACATTTCACCACACCTAGTGTGTGTGTTACAATCATTGGAACTTTAACTTCAACTTTAACTTTAAAAACTAAAATATCCTATTTTAATAGTTATTTTCTCAATTTTAATATTTTTAAACTAGTGAGTAAATTTGTAAGTAAGTGCAATTTAAAAAGCACTTTTTACAGATACAATTCACAAAGGGCTGTACAAAACATAGGTGAATTAAAACAATAATTAAAACAAAACAACAGGGGCAACATCATGAAAGGATACAAAGTGGATTAAAAAGATAGTTAAAAGGTTCATTAACCAAAAGCTTTACTAAAAATATTGACAAAATATAGTTATAAAGTGTAATTACTAGAGTTATACATGCTAAAATTAAAGATAAGTATATGGCTCTTAAAACTAGGGACATTTCTAGAAATAACATTTGAAACCTTGGCAAGTGGCAAATAATTTGCATTGCACTGCCACAAGTGGTGGGAAAGTGTATTACAACTGAGTACTGCTGCAGCCCATACGGACCACAGCTGAGAAACACATATTTGGTGGCCCAACAATGGTGCAAAAACACTGGCGCAAGTGCAACAAGAGTGGACATGGGGGGTCGAGGTGGGGGCTAACCTTAAGTCAGCGTGCTGGGCGGAGGTGTGTTGACCCAAAGCGTGTCCCATTGACCTGACGCAAACGTACAAGCAGCACTTTTTGTGTGTGAGTGTCACACACACACACACGTATACACACATGTGCAGCAGCAAGGTGATTTATGGGCTTCGCCGCACTAGCAGCGAGCCTCTTTCTAACGTGCTGTCTTGTAAAAATTAGCGCGGCTGAGTGTGATGTGGATTGCACATTTTTCATTTGTCCTCAATAGAAAATAAGAAACCACATGAAAAGCATCTTGTTGTTCTTGAGAATCGGAAAGCTGCCATTCCGTTATTGACGACTGTCAGGCTCAAAGGACACAAATGCGCTCCAGAGTCGACGCCCTCTCCGCCTTATTGGCACCACATGTGAGTGGACATGCACGCACACACACACACAGACACACACACACATGTATATATCCATACACACATTTATGTAAGCAGATACACACTGCAAAAAAATGCAGGAAAATCCTCCATTAAACAGCTGGTAAACAAAAGTGGCCAGCAGCTTCGTCTGACAAGAGGAATGTCCCAAACGCCAAATTTGCTCTCATCATCTGAGGAAAAGAGGACTCACGCCCGAAACAACGGAAAAAAACATCCATCTCTCTGCGGCTTATTCATGGTGAGCTTTTCCACTCGGGTGGATCAAAGCACAGAGACAGACGGGATTATTCCCAGACAGGAAAAGAAAAGATGTTTACACTCCTTATGGGGAAGCCACACCCATCACAACCAATTAGCTCAGTCACTTGTCACCTGTCAATTGCTGACCAATAGCAGTCATGTGTGCACATCTGTACTGTACGTGTGCATGTATTTGGCTAGCTCAAGTTAGCTTGCCAACTGAGGGCCACAGACTGACAAATCAAATGATGCGGGGGCCATTTTGCTAGATTGCACCTTCAGAATCAGTACACTATATACCGTATTTTTCGGAGTATAAGTCGCTCCGGCGTATAAGTCGCTCCGGAGTATAAGTCCCTCCGGAGTATAAGTCGCACCGGCCGAAAATGCACAATAAAGAAGGAAAAAAACATATATAAGTCGCACTGGAGTATAAGTCGCATTTTTGGGGGAAATTTATTTGATAAAAGCCAACACCAAGAATAGACATTTGAAAGGCAATTTAAAATAAATAAAGAATAGTGAACAACAGGTTGAATAAGTGTACGTTATATGAGGCATAAATAACCAACTGACAACGTGCCCGGTATGTTAACGTAACATATTATGGTAAGAGTCATTCAAATAACTATAACATATAGAACATGCTATACGTTTACCAAACAATCTGTCACTCCTAATCGCTAAATCCCATGAAATCTTATACGTCTAGTCTCTTACGTGAAGGAGCTAAATAATATTATTTGATATTTTACGGTAATGTGTTAACAATTTCACACATAAGTCGCTCCTGAGTATAAGTCGCACCCCCGGCCAAACTATGAAAAAAACTGCGACTTATAGTCCGAAAAATACGGTAGATGTTTTTTCAAAGAACAAGAAAATGCAATTTTAGTAGAACGTTCCTGTGAATGCAGAAAAGCCGAAGCCGAACTGAAATGATAAGTTAGCACGCTGGACAGATGGTGTCAACGAAGTAAAAAATATGAGTAAAACGACATAAAAAAATCCGGCTTGCTAAAATGCTAAAAACAGCATGCTTACAGTTAGCATTATTGAAATACCAAAATATATGACACTGAAGTGTCCACCTGCTAAATTAGCTAAAAAGAAGCTGGCATGCTAATGTTGAAATGCTAACTGTTGCATGCGTCAAGTGCCAAAATATATTACTCTGAGGTGTTTACTTGAAAACATTGTTTAAAATGCTAGGATGCTAACGCTAGCATGCATCAATTGCCAAAATATGTATATATATGTATACCGACAAAATCAGATTTAAAAAAATCTAGCATACTAAGTAGGTCTGTCAAAAAATATTGATTTTAAATTAATCGCGATTTTTATATGTAATGATTCTTAATTGATTTAAAAAATATATAAAAAATCGATTTTTTTGAAGCAAAAAAATATATACCGTATTTTTCGGAGTATAAGTCGCTCCGGAGTATAAATCGCACCAGCCAAAAATGCAAAAAGAAGGAAAAAAAACATATATAAGTCGCATTTTTTGGGGAAATGTATTTGATAAAACCCAACACCAAAAATAGACATTTGAAAGGCAATTTAAAATAAATAAAGAATAGTGAACAACAGGCTGAATAAGTGTACGTTATATGAGGCATAAATAACCAACTGAGAACGTGCCTTGTATGTTAACGTAACATATTATGGTAAGAGTCATTCAAATAACTATAACATATAGAACATGCTATACGTTTACCAAACAATCTGTCACTCCTAATCGCTAAATCCCATGAAATCTTATACGTCTAGTCTCTTACGTGAATGAGCTAAATATTATTTTATATTTTACAGTAATGTGTAAATAATTTCACACATAAGTCGCTCCTGAGTATAAGTCGCACCCCCGGCCAAACTATGAAAAAAACTGCGACTTATAGTCCAAAAAATACGGTATATATTATAATTTTTTAATTCATTATTGTTTTTAATCTGTCCTGTCCTGCCACTGTAGATGTTCATATCTGCTGTACAGATTTACTTTAGAAGTGTGGGATACCTCTTTTGTTGCCTTATTTTTATTTGACTTTTAAATGTTTGGGTAGAATTTTATGAAACAAAACTAGTTTTCTTTTACGTAATATGGACATTTATCAGAGCTGCTTATCTATTTTATGGAGGAAAGTGTTAAACCACAGAACTGAAACCTCCTTTTGAATCTGAATCGATTCGTTACCCCCAAGAATCGAATCGAATCATGTGGTGCCCAAAGATTCACAGCTCTAATACTAACGTTAGCATGCTAACAGGCATTCGTGAATTAACAACATATTTGATGCTGACGTTTATACCATCAAAAATTAACAAAAAAACTAGCATGCTAATATTAAAATGCTAACGATCGTGCCGCGCTTTGTTAAAGAAAGAGTTATTGGCCGCACTTTGGACACCCCTGTCTAAGCTAATGAACCCCCGCGTCCTGCCCGAGGCTTGAACCTGGGTCTTCACATTGAAAGCGAGAGTGCTAGGCATCGAGCTAAAAGGATCAAGTTGTCAGCTCATTGGCCAGCACAGGGAGTGAAGTCGCCATGATGCTGCCATCTGTCATGATGCTAAGCTAAGGTGAAAGTTCATGCAGGGACAGACTCATCTCAACACAGATGTCTCACTGTGACTGCTTTCCCAGAAACCGCACACGCCCCCCGACCTGGGCTAAGTTCACCTGCGTGCCCGCCGTCTAAACGAGACACACAATAACGTAAAACCGTCGACGCCAACATCCCGAGAGCCACGCCCCCACCTGTGCCTGCTCGCATCTGGTTGGTCAAGAAGCCTAAAGACCACTGTCAACGTCTGCTACGAGCGAGTCGTGGCCTCAGCTATCGAACATCTTTGGCAGCTGCTCCACATCAAAACATCCAAACAACCCAGTCGCTCAGGAAGCCCGGTGGCGTCACAGGAAGTGAGCTGCGGCGTGAGAAAGAGAACGCCAAAGGAAGGGAAAAGATAGAAGCAGGTCAGCAGGCTGATGGGTAAAGAAGATGGCCAGTTCATTTGTTCCTCCCTGGAGGGTTGCTAGTTTGCATCCCAGCTGAGGAGCAACAATGGGCGTCTATGGGCCGGCCAACATGGGCGACATGGAGCAGCTCAGAGATGAAAGTGCTCTGTGGAATGTCGCTAATGATGTGTTCAATTAAGTCCAATTAGCCTAATTGTCCTCTGTGTGCCGGGCGGACACGGCCCAGTAAAGACCAGAAGGACTGACACACACATATTTTGTGAGTGACCCGCTAAACGGACGTCCACGCCACCGCCAAGAATCCAGTCGTCTCTCCTCCCAATTAATTACCGAGTCCCTGAACGCATCACTTGTCCCCGACAAAGCCACTGGGTGCAAAGTATTCTCACGGCGGGTTGTGTTCAAGTGCACAACAACAACAACACATTTTTTTTTTTTTTATATCCGCTTCTATTTAAAGCTCCTCACATCAAACACACGCTTAGCAGTGGCCAGAGATGTTTGAAGTATGGCGCCCTCCAGTGGGGAGTTTGAGCACGACTACTAAAGCGTAGCGCCCGTCTCGGGAACTTGAAGCCGACAGAGACCGTGTCAGCGCGCGCGTTAGCAGCACTTTGGGCTACTTAGCATACAGTTAGCTTGTTTGGAGTCCAGGTTGCACCCTAAGCCTGCTTTTGCAGTTGGGGGTCAAAGGTCAACACCTGTTCTCCACCTGAGTGTTTTGATGTTTCAGTGTCCCCACACACACACACACACACGCACACACACACACAAATCTATGTGTTTAAGTGGATAATGAAGTATTCTTTGAAAACAGCAGGAGGTGATTACACACTTACTGTGTGTGTGTGTGTGTGTGTGTGCGTGTGCGTGCGTGCGTGCGTGCGTGCGTGTGTGTGCGCGCGCCGCCCACCTGCTTAATTCCACCTGCATATCCACATTCATACTCGCTCTCACACACACACTCACTCACCAGCCTCAGCGAAGGTGATTATCTCCGTCGTGTCTTGCGCGTCGTCGTCTCGCATCCGAGTCCCCGCCGCCACCGCTCCACCTCCCCCCCCTCCCCCTCCTGCACCACCGCCCCCCCGACCTCCCCGCCTTCTCCCCTCGGGCTCCCCCTCGATGTGCACGCTGCCGTCCTCGGCGACGCGGCCCACGTGCAGCTTGCGCAGGGCGTTGAGGAGGGCGGCGCGCGGCACGGGTCGAGTGATGTTGGGCCGGTCCTGGAGGTGCAGCATGTTGAGGATGTGCCTCTTCACCGCCTCCACCACATCCGGCTGCGCCTCCTCCTCTTCCCCGTGACCCGCCGTGTCGTCCTCCGCCGCCGCCGCCGCCGGACCCCCCTCGCTCCTGCGCATCCTGGCCAGGGCGCAGGAGGGACAGTGGGCGCCGGAGGCGGAGTCGGGCTGCCGATGAGGGTAGACCGTCAGGGAGCGCGGCGTCAGGTCCGAGGACGAGCGGCAGCTCTGGAGCAGCAGCAGGACGGCGCAGCCGAGCAGGGCGCAGGCGGACATGGTGGCGGGAAGACTCGGGTCCGAGTCAAGTTGAGAGTCTGGCAAGTTTGGAGAGTGAAAAGTTCCGGGAAAAAGTGTGAGAGAGGAAACGCGTGGTTGCGGCGGTGCTGCTGATTCAGGGACAGATGGCGGCACGGCGTGGAGGCGGGACGAGAAAGAAGACAAAGAAGATGAATGAAAGCTGCAGGAGCGACTGAAGTTATTCCACTTCCTCTCCTCTTCCCTCTCAGCTGAATGGATCCTTGGCGCACTAGTTGAATGCTTTGAGCCCGGTAGGCGGGGCCTCACTCTCTCTCCTCGCTGCTCTCGTCCCTGGCCGCCTCCCACTGTTGTTAGACCTCCCCGCCTGTCCTCCATCTCCGTCGCTCTCTCTCTCTTTCTGACTCACAACTTTTACCTTCTCTCTTTCTTTCCCAACACACCCCTCAAGCACCCCCCACCTCCTTCCCAAGCCCCCCCCCCAATCTGCCGTCTGAACTTCTGCGATGACATCGTCTGACTCTCCCCGTCTGTCCGTCTGCGTTTATTTAGTGTGACATCATCTTTCCTGTGTCTGCATCGGTGGCAGTGGAATATGTGCTCGAGGCAGACGGCCACCCACCTTGACCGCAATCATCCGGGGATGCTTGCCATTGAGCCCTGAGTGAAGCCACTAGCATTGATGCTAACATGCTGCACATTCCATACAGTACTCACTGATGTTCTGTGAGGCACAGGTGGTTCTGGTCAAAGGGGAACAAGTGTCAGCCGTCTTTAACAGAGTCTTTCCGTAAAATGGCAGCGTTTGTTTGGGGCAATTTTGCCGATCAGTCACAAACCTTATACAAGATAAGAACACGTTTTTCTTTTTTTTATGCATTCTAAATCGTAACTAAAGCTAATAATGGAGGTAATGGCAGTCGCTCTGTTGCGCCTATAAAGCGCTCTAAAAACATCCAAAAGCCTCTATCAACGTTTTATATACATGCTGTAAGTATATATGTAATGTAGTAACATTCATAGTAACTAGGGATGTCCGATAATGGCTTTTTTGCCGATATCTGATATTCCGATATTGTCCAACTCCTAATTACCAATACCGATATCAACCGATACCGATATATACAGTCGTGGAATTAACTCATTATTATGCCTAATTTGGACAACCAGGTATGGTGAAGATAAGGTCCTTTTTTAAAAAATTCATAAAATAAAATAAGATAAATAAATTAAAAACTTTTTCTTGAATGAAAAAAGAAAGTAAAACAATATAAAAACAGTTACATAGAAACTAGTAATTAATGAAAATGAGTCAAATGAACTGTTAAAGGTTAGTACTATTAGTGGACCAGCAGCACGCACAATCGTGTGCTTACGGACTGTATCCCTTGCAGACTGTATATTGATATATATTGATATATAATGTAGGAACCAGAAATATTAATAACAGAAAGAAACAACCCTTTTGTGTGAATGAGTGTGAATGAGTGTAAATGGGGGAGGGAGGTTTTTTTTGGGTTGGTGCACTAATTGTAAGTGTATCTTGTGTTTTTTATGTTGATTTAATTTTTAAAAAATTAATTTTAAAAAACGATACCGATAATTTACGATATTACATTTTAAAGCATTTATCTCTAATAGTACCATGTAATATTTACCTATTTTTCAATATATAAGCATATGGCGGCGTAATAATTTCACAGAGAAGCATCACAACGTTCACTTTTCCCTTCAACAACAACAACAACAACACTTCTAGTCATGGCAGACTCCATGAGAGACAACAAAGACTACTTTAGAACAAATGATGATCCAGAAACTTGGATTTTTGAGCCTGAATATAAGGAGGATGATCTACAAATTTTAGAAGCTGTGTGCTAATCAGATCCAGCTTTAGTGAAACACTAAGTGGCATGTAGCTAAACAAGAAATACAAACTGCGAACATAATAAAACAATCACTTACTGTACAATGTCTGCTCTCAGTGGGATGCCGACTGACGAGATGTTGATATCTTCCTGTTTAGATGAAGAAGTTGAACATCAAAGTTGACCAACTTCTCGGTTTGTGTCCACAGCCTTCTACTGTCCAGGTGAGAGGCATGATTTATAATCCAGAATTAACTTTCACCAACTCACCGGCTCTGTATGTCAATATAGCAGCATAAGCTAGTTAGCGCTGCACCGCTAAAAATAGTTTGTCTTCGTTAGCGCTTATAATAACAATATTGCTAATACTTGGTTAATATTCAGGTCAGGACATGTAAATAAAGTAATGTTGGCTGTTTTTGGATGTTTTTTTAAGAGTGCTTTATGGCCGCAATAGTGTCCTCCCATTAGCTGCAAAGTACTGGCCCTGTAGTACAATTAAGAATGCATTAAAAAACAAAAACTTGTGTTTTTGTCTTACATAAAGATTGTGATTGATAGGCAACATTCCCAAAAAGTGCAGTTCCCCAATAAGAATCCCAAACAAAACCATTGATATTCACTAATTAGATTGTGTGTTTTGATTTTTTGTGTGAGTAGTCCGACTGAGGAACTTGTTCTAAGGTGGTTCTCGAGTCTTCTCACGGGTTTTAAATAGAGATGTCCGATAATATCGGCAGGCCGATATATGCATTAAAATGTAATATCGGAAATTATCGGTATCGGTTTTTTTATTATCGGTATCGTTTTGTTTTTTAAAACTTTTTTTTTTTTTTTTTTAATTAAATCAACATAGAAAACACAAGATACACTTACAATTAGTGCACCAACCCAAAAAACCTCCCTCCCTCATTTACACTCATTCACACAAAAGGGTTGTTTCTTTCTGTTATTAATATTCTGGTTCCTACATTATATATCAATATATATCAATACAGTCTGCAAGGGATACAGTCCGTAAGCACACATGATTGTGCGTGCTGCTGGTCCACTAATAGTACTAACCTTTAACAGTTAATTTTACTAATTTTCATTCATTACTAGTTTCTATGTAACTGTTTTTATATTGTTGTACTTTCTTTTTTATTCAAGAAAATGTTTTTAATTTATTTATCTTATTTTACAAATTTTTTTAAAAAGTACCTTATCTTCACCATACCTGGTTGTCCAAATTAGGCATAATAGTGTGTTAATTCCACCGGTTGATATCGGTATCGGTAATTAAAGAGTTGGACGATATCGGCAAAAAGCCATTATCGGACATCCCTAGTTTTAAAGGTTTTCAGGGTGATTTAGGCTCGGTCCACACGGTAAAGTACGGAACGGGTAAGTATTGCATCGTTTGACGGTTTCTTGCGCACACATTGGCCATAGTTATATGTTTGCGATTGTTTGGTGCTTCTGGATCCTTCTTCTTCTACAGTCTGTCTGTGTCTGTTTATAGCACCACATAGAGGTGTGGCATATGTACACCATCCAGTGATCAGTGACTATGTGACACGTTTCACCTACATAAAGGTCTTCTTCAAACTGCAGGTCAATTCCCATTTTTTTGGCCTTTCCTTGGCCTTGGTTTGAGACCAGAAAAAAAAAACCTTTGCAACAACAGCACATATAAACACGTTACGCCACACAAAAACGATATACATGTTCCAAATAATCTCAAAATGTGTCGGAAGATTTTGATGATGTAAGTCTGTTTCACAGGATTCTGTCTGGCCTGAGACTCGGTACCGAAGGAGAACGTCAACGAGACGTTGGAAAAGCCACCAGACGTCTGCTGCGACGTCATCGGGGCGTAAAAGTTTACATTTTTGCGTGGCTCGTCTACACGCTCTCTCTTCAACAACGCCGCTGTGAGGCATTGCACCCCGTGGCGTCTTTTTTAGTCATGGAGACCTCAGACTAAGCGTAATGCACGACATGTGTGTTGTGAGGCAGGGCGAGTCAGAACACGCGAGAAGGCGACTCGGGCTTTCCTCTCTCCCTGTTCATGTTTGCCCTCAAATACTAACAGTGTGGCAACTTTACTCTTTGACCTCTGACCTTCTCTGGTCCTGCTTCTGAATGCAGATGAAAGTATGCCATCTAGGGGATGTAAGCTGTCGTCTCCACCCGTCACATTGTGCTGAGAGAACTGGATAGCTGGTAGTGTAGTGTTTCACGTGGCTGGCCTCCATGGAGCTCACAGGTGTCAAGCTCAAGGCCTGGGGGCCAAATCTGGCCCGTCACCTCATTTAATTATGGCCCGCCTTGTCATTTAAAGTGGCCTGCCATGTAATTTTATGTGGGCCGTTTCATTATTTATGTGGCCTGCCATATAACATTTGTGGTCCGCCACATTACATTTACAATATTTTACGTGGCCGGCCAAATTATTTTATCTGGTCTGCCAAATTATTTAACAAGGCAGCCAGATATAGCATTTAATGTGACCCGCCATGTCACTTAATGTGTTCAGCTACATAATTTTATGTGGTCTGGCATGTCATTTTATGTGGGCTGAAACATTATTTTATGTGGCTTGCCAGTTCATTTATGTAACCTGCCTCATCATTTATTTGGTCTGCCACATTATTTTACGAGGGAGGCTACATCATTTATGTGGTGCGTCGCATTATTTTATGTGACCCGCCATGTCATTTAATTACTTTATGTGGCCTGCCATAAAATGTATTTGGCTCGCCACATCATTTTTCATGTGGCCTACCACATCATATTATGTGGTCTGCCATACATCATTTACGTAGTCTGCCACATTATTTTATTTGGCCTCCCACATCATTTATGTGGTCCGCCACATAACATTTATGTGGTCCGCCACATAACATTTATGTGGTCCGCCACATAACATTTATGTGGTCCGCTACGATATCTTACGTGGCCTGCCAAATTATTTGATGTGGTCCGCCACATTATTTAACAAGACAACCAAATATATAATTTAATGTGACCCTTGATGTCATTTAATGTGTTCAGTTACAAAATTTTATGTGGCCTGCCATATAATTTATTTGGTCCTCCACTTTATTTTATGTGGTCTGCCATTTCATTTTATGTGGCCTGCCACACCATTAATTAGCCTGCCTCATTTATTTGGTCTGCCACATTATTTTACGAGGCAGGCTACCTCATTTATGTGGTCTGCCACATTATTTTATGTGACCTGCCATAAAATGTATCTGGTCCGCCACAATATTTTTTACACGGCCTAGCACATCATTTATGTGGTCCGCCACATAATTTACATGGCCTACCACATCATTTATATGGTCTGCTACATTATTTTATGTGGCCTGCCATATCATTTATGTGGTCTGCCACGTTATTGTATGTGACTCGCCATGTCATTTAATGTGGTTTGCTACATTTTTTTATGTGACCTGCCATAAAATGTATCTGGTCTGCCACATTAATTTTTACAGGGCCTACAACATAATTTATGTGGTCCGGTCTGCCACATTGTTTTACGTGGCCTACTACATCATTTATGTGGTCTGCCATACATCATTTACGTGGTCTGCCACATTATTTTATTTGGCCTCCCACATCATTTATGTGGTCCGCCACATAACATTTATGTGGTCCGCTACGATATCTTATGTGGCCTGCCAAATTATTTGATGTGGTCCGCCACATTATTTAACAAGACGACCAAATATATAATTTAATGTGACCCGTGATGTCATTTAATGTGTTCAGTTACAAAATTTTATGTGGCCTGCCATATAATTTATTTGGTCCGCCACTTTATTTTATGTGGTCTGCCACACCATTAATTAGCCTGCCTCATTTATTTGGTCTGCCACATTATTTTACGGGGCAGGCTACCTCATTTACGTGGTCTGCCACATTATTTTATGTGACCTGCCATAAAATGTATCTGGTCCGCCACAATATTTTTTACACGGCCTAGCACATCATTTATGTGGTCCGCCACATAATTTATGTGGCCTACCACATCATTTATATGGTCTGCCACATTATTTTATGTGACTCGCCATGTCATTTAATGTGGTTTGCTACATTTTTTTATGTGACCTGCCATAAAATGTATCTGGTCTGCCACATTAATTTTTACAGGGCCTACAACATAATTTATGTGGTCCGGTCCGCCACATTGTTTTACGTGGCCTACTACATCATTTATGTGGTCTGCCACATAATTTTATGTGGCCTGCCATATCATTTACGTGGTCTGCCACATTGTTTAATTGGCCTACCACATCTTTTATGTGGTCTGCCACATTATTTTATTTTACCTGCCACATTATATAATGTGGCCTGCGAAAGGCTGGAATTCCTGGCTAAATATATTTGTTCCTTCAATTTTAACAAACAATTTTTTTTTGCATGCAATTGTATACAGTATGTTCTACACTTTAATATTGATTAATTAATTCGATAATTTAAAGTGGTTGGTAGCGCGGCCATGCCAGTAACTTGAGTGTTCCAGGTTCAATCCCCACTTTTGCCATCCTAGTCACTGCCGTTGTGTCCTTGGGCAAGACTCTTTACCCACCTGCTCCCAGTGCCACCCACACTGGTTTAAAAGTAACTTAGATAATGGGTTTCATTATGTATAGCACTTTGAGTCACTAGAGAATAGCGCTATATAAATATAATTCACTTCACCTAACTTCACTTCAAAAAATAAATACTTTAATATCTGCTCGTCACCTTGACTTACGATTTCAAAGCATGTTTTCCATAAAAAAGAGATGCTTATGCAAGTTGTGTAACGAGGCTACTGTACTAATATATTCATCTACAAACGTATATTCACTGCAACGAGCGGCCCTTGAGGGACGCCATAATTACGACGTGGCCCTCAATGAAAATCCTGATTTAGCTTGTGTGGGATTCAAAGCTGTGCGCTTCATTGAAAAGGTTGGATCACATCATCGGTGACTTCCTGTCAAGGAGCTGTCGGGGAGATCCCCGAGTGACTCGATTTTGGAAGAAAAGAAAAGTTGACGTGACACAACTTCCTGTGGCAAAATTCCCTGCTAGCTCACGGTGGAGGAGGGCGGTGCCACGGATACTGACCAGTCATCACGTGCACTCATGACGACCGCAGACTGGTGATCTCGGTTACCAGACAACACTCGTGTGTGTGTGTGTAGGGGAAAAGCTTGTGAGGTCAGTGTGTGTCCACGCCAAAGCGCCATATGCAAAGTGTCCAAAGGCGGGCAGGAAATAATGGGAGACAGCCAGAGGGGAGGAGGCGGGAAAAGGATGCGGTTTCCCAGCCGGACTTTGTGACTCCAACAAGTTCCCTCCTGGTTCTGCTCAATGTGAACTTGCAGAGGCCTTGTTTGATCCCATCACCTGACTGAGCTCCTTTGTCCTGCTCACACACACATACACACACTTCTGGCGAAATGTGTGTGTGTGTGTGTGTGTTCTGTGGCTGCTGATTCAGCGTTTCATCAAACACAAACATTTAACTACTTCAGATTGTTTCTCTTCCCAGAAGATTGTGACGTGTTTTCCTCTCTGTGAAGTGCCTGAGTGCACGCTGGGAGTTCTTTGTCATCGCTTCCTTTTATTTTGAAAAACTTGCTGATGCTAATGAACTCTTTTTCTTGCTTTGCATGTCATGTCTACTTGACGCCACACCTGTGCTCTCCTCCCTTCATCGCCATCGCCGGGACGACGTCAACAAGTTGGCAGCCTGATGACGCATTTTGAAGTGAGAGTGACTCATTTGCCGATTGACACAAACACTACACACAGGTGTGACTCCACCAAGGGCCACATACTGAAAAGTTAAAGTATGCAGGGACCATTTTGATAAAGACAAAACTTTGTTGTTTTATAGGTGACAAAGTAAATTATTATTATTACTTCGTGTCAAAAAATTTTTTTTTTTCACATTAAGCTAAATTTTTGTGTTTTTTTCTTACATTTTTACTGCTGTTGTTTTTTCTAACAAAATGTTGTGAGCCTTTTTTTGTAAGAATATACCAGTAATAATGATAGTAATAATAATAATAATACTACGATTGTGTAACTGCACATTCGGGCGGAAGGCGGGGTACACCCTGGACAAGTCGCCAGCTCATCGCAGGGCCAGCACAGATAGACAGACAACATTCACACTCACATTCACACACTAGGGCCCATTTAGTGTTGCCATTCAACCTGTCCCCAGGTGCGAGAACATTCAAACTCCACACAGAAAGACCCTGATCCCAGGACCTTCTGATTTCTTATTGTGAGGCACACGCACTAACCCCTGTTCTACCGTGTTGCCGTATATACAGTATATATGTATAGGTATATACACTACCGTTCAAAAGTTTGGGGTCACCCAAACAAATTTGTGGAATAGCCTTCATTTCTAAGAACAAGAATAGACTGTCGAGTTTCAGATGAAAGTTCTCTTTTTCTGGCCATTTTGAGCGTTTAATTGACCCCACAAATGTGATGCTCCAGAAACTCAATCTGCTCAAAGGAAGGTCAGTTTTGTAGCTTCTGTAACGAGCTAAACTGTTTTCAGATGTGTGAACTTGATTGCACAAGGGTTTTCTAATCACCAATTAGCCTTCTGAGCCAATGAGCAAACACATTGTACCATTAGAACACTGGAGTGATGGTTGCTGGAAATGGGCCTCTATACACCTATGTAGATATTGCACCAAAAACCAGACATTTGCAGCTAGAATAGTCATTTACCACATTAGCAATGTATAGAGTGTATTTCTTTAAAGTTAAGACTAGTTTAAAGTTATCTTCATTGAAAAGTACAGTGCTTTTCCTTAAAAAATAAGGACATTTCAATGTGACCCCAAACTTTTGAATGGTAGTGTATATATATATATATACATATATATATGTATACATATACATACATATATATGACACAAACTACACTTTGTGTCACATATATATATATATATATATATATATATATATATATATATATATATATATATATATATATATATATATATTGAAAATTTGTCCCACGGACCGGGGGAGGAAGGGAAATATTTTTATTTTTTTTATTTTTTAAATTTTCATAAAGAAATACAATCATGTGTGCTTACGGACTGTATCCCTGCAGACTGTATTGATATATAATGTATATATTGTGTTTTTTATGTTGATTTGGTTAAAAAAAAATATATATATATATATATATTTTTTTTTTTTTTTTAAATTAAATTTCTTGTGCGGCCCGGTACCAATCGGTCCGCGGACCGGTACCGGGCCGCAGCCCGGTGGTTGGGGACCACTGTTATGTGACAAAATATATTTTTATTAGTATCAAAATGTATGATTATTTTTATTGTATTTAATGTTTTATTTTTAGGATTTTTTTTCATTTTTGAATATTTTTTAATTTAATCTTTTTTTTTTTCCCTTTTTTTTTAAGTATCAACATTTCTGCTTATTCTCATTACATTGTATCTTTTCACTCTTTTATCTCACATTTTCACAGATTTTCCCGACAATATGCTGCAGGCCAACAAAACAAAATTTGAGCTGCGGGCCGCAAATTATTTCAAACGTTTAGCTTTTTCTCATTACATTATGTATTTTTGCTCTTTTTTTTAACATTTCAACTCTTTTTCCGACCATATGTTACGGGCCAAAAAAACTCGAGCTGCGGGCTGCATATGGCCCCCCGGGCCTCACTTTGGACACACCGAGACTAGGTCAAGGTGTTGTTTGCGTTCATTTTTCTCTGTTAGTCAACACAGAGGAATTCCCTGTCTCACCTGCTTGTGTGTGACATTGAAGAAATGTCAACTTCCTGTAGAATTATATGTGGGCTGAAAATGGCCCACTGACCGCACTTTGGACACCCCTATGCTAATTATTGATGGCTTTTAAGCCGGTAGTTGTGGAGCCGTTCCTTTAAAAGAACAGTTAAAAAAAACTGTCTCTGTATTTTTAGGGGTGTGACATCGAACGATTCGATCCAATGTCTATTCCGGGGGTGACAATTGGATTCCGAATTGATTCTCGATACAACACAATTCTCGATTCAGACACGATTCTCTCGATGTATTATTTGTTATAATAATTACAATTAAACTTTTCCAAAACTGGTTACAGGTTAGAAAAGCCCCTTCTGTTTGAATGAAGATGGCCTAAAAAATTTTTCTAAAATATATTATTTTTTTATGGATTTTTTAAAATTAAGAATCGGATTAATAGGAATCGCATTTCGAGTGTGAATTGATTTTTTTTTGCACCCCTTGTTATTATAGTTCTTTTTTTAACTGTTTTTTCGCAACTAAGTCACCACTGGTAGCCGTTAGAAGATAAGATGTGGATCAGTATAATTTAAATTTACACAAATATTACTGTATTGGTAAGAAATATTCTGAAATATTGGCAATAATTATATTTATTTTTTGTTTTTACTGTAAATATTCCTCAAGGCGGTCCAAGATGCCCATGATTTGACAGCGATATCACTATTTAGAATTTTCCCTAACCTAAAGAACTTAGTAGCATTTTAATGATACAAATAAAAGTGCACAAAACAAGCAAATGTATACATCTGTATAAAAGTGTAAATAAAGTTAGAATAAAATTAGTAGGGATGCACAGTAAAGGAATTCTCATCTGAATCGTGAGTCTTATTCTTCCCGATTCATTCATTTCAAAAATCGATTAAAAAAATTTTTTTTTTTTAATCAAAACAAGAATCTAATTTTAAAAATACATTTAGGTCAGCTCCATGCAACCCTAAATAGCTTTTTTAACCTGTAACCAGTTTTGAAAAAGTGTCATTATTATACCAAATAATATATTGTGAGAATCCGTTTGAATCAAGAAACGATTCTGAATCGAATCTTCACCCTCGGGTTTCCAAGTATTCACACTCCAATAGTTCGGTTTAGTACTGTTTTGAAATGTTTCATTATAATTATTATACCAAATAATACATTGCGAGAATCGGTTTGAATCGAGAATCGTGTTGAGAGTAGATTCTGAATCGAATCGTCACCCCGTGAATCGTATTGAATCGTTAAGTGCCCAAAGATTCACACTAATAATTAGCACATAATAAAAAACGTAAATGCAAAATTGTACGACCTTATCTCGTGTGTACGCTTGACCTACATCAGAAAAATTACCCCAAAAAGTGAATCCAAATGAAAAACACTAACTCCCGTATTTTCCAGGATATATTGCGCACCTGTATTAAGTTTGACTATTTAGTTTGTAGATGTCTATTTGCATTTATTTCCCAACAGTGTCTGTAGTAAAACGGCTGATCAAAAAAAAACAGAAGTCATCATCATGGACCCACTAGCTCACCAATCAGGTAAACAGACTCAATAACTCAATGGTTACGTTTTGGTAAATTTACAAAATTGAAACCTGATTGATTGATTGAAAATTGAAGGCTTTTTGCCGATATCCGATATTGTCCAACTCTTAATTACCGATACCGATATCAACCAATACCGATATATACAGTCGTGGAATTAACACATTATTATGCCTAATTTGGACAACCAGGTATGGTGAAGATAAGGTCATTTTTTAAAAAATTAATAAAATAACATAAGATGAATAAATTAAAAACATTTTCTTGACTAAAAAAGAAAGTAAAACAATATAAAAACAGTTACCTAGAAACTAATAATTAATGAAAATGAGTAAAATTAACTGTTAAAGGTTAGTACTATTAGTGGACCAGCAGCACGCACAATCATGTGTGCTTACGGACTGTATCCCTTGCAGACTGTATTGATGTATATTGATGTATAATGTAGGAACCAGAATATTAATGACAGAAAGAAACAACCCTTTTGTGTGAATGAGTGTAAATGGGGGAGGGAGGTTTTTTGGGTTGGTGTACTTATTGCAAGTGTATCTTGAGTTTTTTATGTTGATTTAATTTTAAAAAAAAAAAAAATGATACCGATAATTTCCGATATTACATTTTAAAGCATTTATCTCTAATTGTAAGTTAATAATACTAACACAGACACTTGTAAATGTGTTAGCATATTCGCTAATGCTAACGACACTAGCTTAATTGCATTACAATAGCACATACAAGTATGCATGAAAACACTCCTACAGACATCACACATGGGACGGTTTAGTAACCAAGAGTAGTTTTAGTTAGATTGTAAACTTTACAAACATTGCTGGGAGTGATGAATGAAGAATCCTTTCGAGCAAAAACGCTATGGACGGTTATCCTTCCGGTTCAAGGCACAAAGCAGGAAGTACATTTTCAACTCGCAGCACCTGCAGTGAGCGAACTTGTCATAAAAAGATGGCGCCATAGCACAAACAATAACACACCTTTTCAGTGTCTCTGTCTGTGTTGTATGAAAACTATTTGTTGAAAACAAAACATTACGGCTGTTAGCGAAGAAAAATCAATAAATTAGCAGCACCGTTTTATAAATCGCAGGGTGCAAAGTGTGGGAAAAAAGTAGCAGCTCATAATCCGGAAAATACGGTAAATAAAATAAAAGTAGATAAACAAAAACAATTATTATTATTATTTTTATGTTTCATGTTTTAGTCCAGGTGCCAGTCGTGTGACAATGTATCTGATGTGCATAAAAATGGCTCACGAGTGCGAATCGGTTATCATTGTTGGCCTAAAAGAACCAATCAAAAGACTCGACTCGTTCATGAACGTCACATCCCTCATGCTAACCACACAGGCCACCGTGCTGCGTTACGCAAGTGGCCCAGCGCGGGGATCTCCCCTTGTTTATTTAGTGTAGCTGTTTCCATGACGACCAGTAGAAGTTTCAACACCCGGAAGACGCCAGCAGATGTGGCTAGAAAAGGAGCTTCGGCGAGGTTTTCCAGTGTGATGCACTGCGGCGTGTCCGGTAGCCTGTAATTATCGCAAATTAAAAGCCGCAATAATGATGTCACGGATGAGCTGACTGGGGCGTTTTTTTAACGAGCCGGGAGTAAGACTGCGTCCTCGTTGCAGCCAATCGGAGCGGGCGATGTCGCCGTCTGACCTGTGCCCCCGCCGTTAATCAGAAGCAGGTGTGCGCGTCGTTAACGAGGAAGCGAGGAACAGGAAGCTGGCGTAACACGATCCCCCTCAATCTGTTTCCACTTTGGGCAAAAAAAATGTACAGAGCGTGCCGACGGGCGGACGCTTTTTGTACGCGACGCACGTTTATTTCCACGGCGGCCGCCTGTGACGTCACTGAGGGAAGCGCTCAGCCGGGTGATTGTCCATCCACAGGCGGGATTTCTCACTCTGTGGGAGGAAGAGAAAGTGGCGAGCTGCTGGAGGGTGTCCTCAGGTAATGGCATGTAAAGCAGAAGTCATGTGAGGACACGTGAACACCCCCCAAGCCCACCCCCACATTGACATTCCGCCGCAGTGGCGAGAATGTAAATGAGGACGGAGCCTACCGAGGAGTCTCTGGTGGGCGGAGCTTTGCGGCGTGAGAAAACAAGGCAAAGATTAGTCTATGAATATTTAATCGGCGCGACGTTCGGTGGGCTTTGAAACGCCGCTCGCCGCATTTGAATCGGTTTAATGTGCGGGAGGACGCCTCAGGTGAACGGCGGCGGGTCAATTCAGGAGAGTGGACTTTGAAGAGAGGCGGGGCATCGATCCTTTGTCTCGCCGCCACTTGGGCTCCTCTGGGACTCGCTTCATCGCCTTCAAATGAAAGCGGCGAGTCGAGTCAGGACACGAGGAGGCGGAGTCATGTGATTCCTGAAGTTTACTTCCAAAGCCTCTCTTATTTGGAGGGGGGGTTGTTTGTCACCTTTGACCTCTCTTCCTCTCCCAGTGCATTGTGGGTAGTGTCGCTGTGACATGCACGACCCATGATGCGCTGCGTCTGCAGGTGTTAAAGGCAGGTCATGACGGGGCGGAGAGGGGGGGGGAATAATGAGAGCGCCGCCTGCCGCTTCACAGGGCTTCAAACGCTCTCACAAGTCGACGGCAGTGGCGGAGCTGCTTATTCCCGGCGGACCCTGAACGCAGCATTGTGTGCATCTTTGAACCCGCTCACCCTGCGCTCGCATTTAGATCAGTGGGGTTACGCGGGGATGTCGGACGCGGCGGCCCCCGTTCGACGGCGCGCTGTCCTACATACGCCGCGTGGTGAACTTCACCTGAACTCTGAGGCCCCGCACGCACGTCCCCGCATTTTTGCTGCAGAACGGTACGTCCTCGCCAGCTTACCCGTGGGCAAAGTGGTCAGCTACCCACAATTCATTGCGTGCACGGCATCAAGAATGACACAAGGATCATCAGCCCCGTGACCCAGGTCAAAGACGAGCGAAGAAACGAAACAGGACAAGGTTTTGATGATTGATGATTGGTCGCTACGCTCGCCACATCACCTGCCAGAAAGACGTCCGCAGAGGGTCTCGCTCGGACTGAGACTGTTGTGGTAAAACCCGACTTCTTCACTCTAAAAACAATATGTGGCCTGACAGTCGTCAACACGTAGAAGAAAAGTGCACGCTCGGGACAATTTGACCTCTCGCATTTCATTTTGAAGGACAGGTCCCAGTCCTCTGAACGCACCGCATGGCGGCTGAGTGACAGAACCGGCGCTAGACTTCCACGAAACGCCGAGAGCGGACCCGTCTTTTCCTGACTGGCTAATGACTCCCCACGCTGGATGGCCGGCGGAGGAAAACACCTGAACAAATGACGGCCTTCCTGTCAGGTCTCAATCCCACCAGCTGGTGTTTGTAAGAAGGTAGAATGTCTCCCAGCATGCACTGTGCTCAAATCAACAAGGGGTTAGTCTGTTTAACTTTTACACTACTCTTTAGAGCAGGGGTCACCAACCTTTTTGAAAGCAAGAGCTACTTCTTGGGTACTGATTAATGCGAAGGGCTACCAGTTTGATACACACTTAAATAAATTGCCAAAAATAGCCAATTTGCTCAATTTACCTGTAACTCTATGTTATTATTAATAATTAATGATATTTACACTTAATTGAACGGTTTAAAAGAGGAGAAAACACGAAAAAAATGACAATTAAATTTTGAAACCTAGTTTATCTTCAATTTCGACTCTTTAAAATTCAAAATTCAAATGAAAAAAAGAAGAGAAAAACTAGCTAATTCGAATCTTTTTGAAAAAATTAAAAAAATAATTTATGGAACATCATTAGTAATTTTTCCTGATTAAGATTAATTTTAGAATTTTGATGACATGTTTTAATCAGGTTAAAATCCAATCTACACTTTGTTAGAATATATAACAAATTGGACCAAGCTATATTTCTAACAAAGACAAATCATTATTTCTTCTAGATTTTCCAGAACAAAAATTTTAAAAGAAATTCAAAAGACTTTGAAATAAGATTTAAATTAGATTCTACAGATTTTCTAGATTTGCCAGAATATTTTTTTTGAATTTTAATCATAATAAGTTTGAAAAAAATATTTCACAAATATTCTTCGTCGAAAAAACAGAAGCTAAAATGAAGAAATAAATTAAAATGTATTTATTATTCTTTACAATAAAAAAAATACATTTACTTGAACATTGATTTAAATTGTCAGAAAAGAAGAGGAAGGAATTTAAAAGGTAAAAAGGTATGTTTAAAAATCCTAAAATCATTTTTAAGGTTGTATTTTTATCTCTAAAATTGTCTTTCTGACAGTTATAAGAAGCAAAGTAAAAAAATTAATGAATTTATTTAAACAATCCAAGTCTTTAAAACATTTTCTTGGATTTTCAAATTCTATTTGAGTTTTGTCTCTCTTAGAATTAAAAATGTTGGGCAAAGCCAGACCAGCTTGCTAGTAAATAAATAAAATAAAAAAATAGAGGCAGCTCACTGGTAAGTGCTGCTATTTGAGCTATTTTTAGAACAGGCCAGTGGGCTACTCATCTGGTCCTTACGGGCTACCTGGTGCCCGCGGGCACCGCGTTGGTGACCCCTGCTTTAGAGCAAGGGTGTCCAAAGTGCAACCCGGGCAGCTAATTTTTTTAACGGCCCACGGCACATTCCGAAAATACTGTGACACAAAATAAAAAGAGCTAACAGGGGAAATGTGGCGAGAAAAAGTTGCAATGTCGACTCTTAATAACACAAATTTGCCACTCAGGCTGTTTTTTTTTTAAGTTGTCATTGCTCAAAAAATAATAATCAATTAAAACTAGGGATGTCCGATAATGGCTTTTTTGCCGATATCCGATATTCCGATATTGTCCAACTCTTAATTACCGATACCGATATCAACCGATACAGATATATACAGTCGTGGAATTAACACATTATTATGCCTAATTTGGACAACCAGGTATGGTGAAGATAAGGTCCTTTTAAAAAAAAATTATAAAATAAGATGAATAAATTAATTGATCTAGAGATTTAAGTGTTGGAAGTAAAAAATACAATTAAAAAATAGGACATATTAGACATTTTTATGAGTGGGCCCTTTTTGGATCCCAGGGAACTGTTAGTGAGATTTTTTTTCTAAAACTGTCATTACTCAAAAAATAATCATGAATATAAATCAATGTTTGGTTTGAATTATTGACCTACTTAAGGCTCCAAATACTTCACCTCATTTACTCCACTTCTGAAATGCTTTTGGGGGAAAATATTGCATATTTTGTGTTTTTTCCATCAAAAAACAAAGTTAACTATGACAAAAGGGACAAACAAAAAAGCCCAAAACATTTATAAACAAGTATAATCGACAAATAGAGCTGAAACTGATCTAAGGATTTAAGTGTTGAAAAAAAAAAGACTTACTCGACATTTTTATGAGTGGATCCCAGGTACCTTTTAGTGTGATGTTTTGTTTTTTTAAACATCACCATTGCTCCAAAATCAAAGTTGTTATGAATTATTGACCTAGTTAAGGGTCCAATTACTTCACATCATATATTCCATTTTGGGGAAAATATTGCATGTTTTGTGTTTTCCCCCCTAAGAAACAGGGTTTTCTTTGACAAAAAGGGCATTAAACACAACCCTAAACAATTATAAAATATATATAAGTGAAAAAAAGAATATTGTCATATGACTTACTTTTAAAACTTTCATGAAAGAGACCATATCGTGTCTCTGGGACATTTAACATTCACCAAACTTGAGGACAGCCCTAAGGGTTAAAAAAATATTTAATATGAAAACATTTGTTTTTTCAGTGTTTGGCCCTCAGTGGAAAAAGTATGGACACCCCTGCTTTAGAGTATATAGTAATCAGATTACATACTAATGTTTGGCCGTTTGTTTATGCATTAGCAGCATGTTAAGCCTGGAAATGATTGTCCAAGCCTTAGCAGGCAAAAGTAATAGAAGTCATATATTTGGAAATAATTTGGCTTTTCAATCATTCAAGTTTGATGCCACTGTGTGTTTGTGTGTATGACAATATGTGTCTTTGTGCCAGTACTGCCACCTAGTGGCGGACCTGATGAGGAACACTTACTGAACGCTCACGTGTGAGCAAAAGAAGTAAACAGGACGTGACGTAATTGCAGGCGGTCTTTAAAAACAACTCTGCAAATGTTAAGACGTTTTATCTACCGAACGTGACCTTCTTTTAGTATTGTAAAGCTAGAAAAGATAAAGAGTAAATGTAAAATAAAACTAAATAGTTGTATATTTTTTAGGTCAAACCAGTTTTCCGGATAGGACTAAAGATCGTTTCGAGAGATGACGTGTCACTCCGAACAAAATGTCTTCCTGTGGCTTGTATTTGGTGATGTCACGCCAAATTTCTTCCCTCTACAAAAACCTTCCCTCCCCCATTTACTTCTGTGGTCATGTTTCCTCTTACGTCATTGACAGCGATCGATAGCACTTCGGCTTTGACTGTCCGTCGCTGGAAGGATACTTTGTCTTTGACAGCTGCTGGAATCTGAAGAAATCGATTATTGTTTTTTTTTGTACAGGCGCGAAACAGGACAGTCGCGGGCAGGTTAAGGACCCCCGGCAACTTTGTGATTTTATTGGACGCAGCCCCGGAAGTAAATGGGGGAGGGAAAGTTTTTGTAGAGGGAAGAAATTTGGCGTGACAGCGACCAGGTTCTGAAACGCGGTCCGAGTGAGAGCTCATGTTATATAAGCGAATCTTCGAAGGCGCTGTTGCACTAACGACGAAACTGGAATGTTTAAATTGAAGATCTTTTAGAAATTGTCACGTCTTTATCACGTCCTCATCATCTTGCTGACTGACGCGAAGCTTCCACGGTGACTGAGGGCATACTTTACGATGTGCATCTTGTTTTATTCTGTCCAACTACACCAGCTTTGTTCGAAGCTAAGCGTTGTGACGTTGTCATGTTAGCATACTCGGCTAACGTCCACAAGGAACGAAGCACGAACTGAAAGTGAAAGTTCCGAAGGTTCTTCCTCCTCGGCGCCAGCAGACCCAGTCTTGCTGTCATGTAGGCAGGAAGACACTTTCAGCTTTTGTCTTTGTTGTTGTGTTTGCTAGGGCCTGTGACGTCACAGAGCGAATTTGTTTTAGTTTGTGTGTTTGTCGTCTTGTCTCAGCATGATGGCGGACCAGAACATAGCGGCCAAGCTAAAGAACCTGCTGAAACAGGAGAAGATCCAGTTATGGAAGCCACCTTACACTGATGACACTGAGCAGCCTGGACAGCAGCAACTCCAGGTGATTAAATGACTTGAAATATTATAATTCTACATTATTTTCAGTGTTGGGTTAGTTACTGAAAACCAGTAACTAGTTACAGTTACTAGTTACTTCATTTCAAAAGTAACTCAGTTACTTACACCAAAAAGTAATGCATTACTGTGAAAAGTAACTATTTAGTTACTTATTTTTCTTAAAGCTCCCATTAATGCCATTTTAGCCTTCATTTCAGTACTGTTATTGCACTGGAGAATAATACAATGTGTTGATCAACTTGACACACATTTGCATCACTGAACTCTGCTAAGCAATGTGGTCTACATACAACACACAATGACAAAGATATGTTACAAAGGCCAATTTGTTTCTAGCCAGAACTAATTGACAAAACTATTTTAAATAGCTGCGACATAACATACATAAGTAACAAACAGCATAATAACAGCATAGCTGTAAAGCAAGGAAGGCACACACTACATACACAAAGCCTAACCAGGCGTTTTTTCCTCAAGGAATTCCGACACAAAATCATGTCTGAAGCCCAGGAACACTCTACACATTTCCCCAGTTTTAGTTTAGAGCACATATGTCAGAGTCAAGGCCCGCGGGCCATATCCGGCCCGCGAGAAGGTTTTTTACGGCCCTTGGGATGATCTTGATTTATTATTAGAACCGGCCCGCAGACCGCAGATCTTTTACACGCACCAAGCGGATGCCGGTCCAAGGTTCCGAAAGGGGGCGAGCGGCCCGCCGGGACGCGCCTGCCGGCCGAAGGGCTGCAGCCCGGCCGTCAGTCGCGGAGCCCGCCGTGCCACGCGCGCCAAGGGGGCGGGCCGAAACCCGGCCCCGAGGCCCTGAGACTTCTGCTTTGTTTCCCCAAACCGCGCGTCACCGCCGGGCCCGCACCACCGTCGGGCTGCAGCCCGAGCGTCGGTGGCGGAACCCGTCATGTGCCGCGCGCGCCAAGCGGAGCGGGGGGGTCAAGCGGGCCGAAACCCGCAGGCCACCCCCTCACCACGAGGCCCTGAGACTTCTGCGTTTGACCCCTACGCGCGGCCCGTCGGGACGCGCCCGCCGTCAAGCCACGAGGGCCAGCCGTCGGGTCGCGGAGCCCGCCGTGCCACGCGCGCCAAGGGGCGGGCCGAAACCAGCGGGGGGTTTCGGGCACCCAACTCGCCTCCCTCCCACGGAGGGAGGAGGGGGGTTTAATGTGAACATTACTGTGCAATCACATATTTAGAGTTTTTACTCAATTCAAGTTTAAAAGTTAAAGTTTAATATTTGTTTTCACTGCATGTTACTTCTCCTTAAACAAAGTGTTGTTTTTGATTTATAGATTTTTGCACTTTATTTTATTGTATTTCAATTTAATTATATTTTAAAAATATTTCAGTTGAGTGGATGATAGAAAATTGCTATTATTGTTTTTTTCTTTGAAGTAAATTTAGCCCACTTTTGCTAAAATAGAAAATATAGGCTACTGATGGTGCCTTGAATACCGGTTTCTTTCATTTAATGTTCATGTTATGGGGATTTTTATATAAAGGAAATTTGTCTTTTGTGTCTGTTGAAAATTAAAGATTACTGACAGAGCCATAAGAAAATATTGCTTTATTTATCTGATCATATTGGAATATATTTGTTAGGTTTTCAGTAGGTTCAATTAGGTTCACTAGACTATATGCGTCATTTAAAAATTTTTCAATGAACATTCGAACAGTCCGGCCCTCGGCTTGTAGCTAAATTTTTTATTTGGCCCTCCGTCCATTTGACTTTGACACCCCTGGTTTAGAGATAAGGAAACATTGGCCTGGCCCACTAGGATCCCTCTTTATGTTTGTGAACTTTATAGTCTATACATTTAGAGTGATGTGATAATCAAACACTGTAGAAGTCTAGAATGAAAGAGTATATAAGAGAATTGACAGCAACGTTCTTTCTAAGGTGCGTGCCAGTGCAATTGCGCACTGCTCAAGCATCCTCTGCGCACGGCAAGTCTATGCCACGCACAAAATCAAATAAAAAAATGAGCGCATAACAATTTTCGACACACGGACACGACAGAGAAAACACTTTTCGTCATCCTTGTTCAAATATTGTAACGTCTGTCGAGACGTTTTGAGGACATGAATTCCATTTTCCACTTTACTTAGCAAAACTCTTTATTGTCGGCCATAAACACATCACCAAAACATTAGTAAAAAAAAAAGATATCTAGCAAAAGTGGTCATTTTCTGCAGTACAAACCAGACCAAAAGCAACTTTGTTAGATCAACAGCAGCCGCTCGCTCTTTCTCACTTGCGCCAACACATGCACATATGGCACTTAGCCAGTGATGCGTTTACAGCCACACAAAAAGTCGGACAACTCCAACACCACACATAAAGTGTCATTCCAGGTCGTTACTCTATGATTTAACAATCAAATGTGTGCTTATTCTAGTGTCATTTATTAGGAATCTTAATTTATAAATATTATTATTATAATATTATAATACTTGAATATTACCTGCATTGTCCTTTCCATCCTTACACTTTCCATCATTGTAACTGAGCTACTGTGCTGAACAATTTCCCTTGTGGGTCATTAAAGTTTGTCTAAGTCTAATTAATCATTAATGCTGTTAGTATATTAAATAAATACAAATAAAAATATATTTTTTACAAACAGGAAGTTGCAGGAATGTACACATGATCCCCTGCTTACATCTCATTGTGCAACATGTGAATGTTTTAACGGGAACTAAATGCAATGTCTGAAAGGGGTACAAATTATTTCCAAAGCAGGACCTCCACCCAGACAAACAATACAAGTACACAGTTCATGAAAAACAATATTTGTTTTTATTGTCATTGTAAGTGGGCCTAAACACTTATATTAGAAATGGAAATGACTGCTGTCATTTAATTATAATAATCAGAATCAGAATCAGATCAGAATCGTTTTATTGCCATTGTTTGAGAACGGGTTCACAAACTAGGAATTTTTCTTGGTGCAAACGTGCGACATAAAAACATAACACATATTTGGTAATAAAAAGAGCTGTAACTGAGCTATCAGATAGGCTTAGAAGGAATTCAAGGAGCTGCTGTTAGGAGTTATTGTTCATTTGCCTGATGGCCGAGGGGAAAAAACTGTTCAGGTGGCGGGAGGTGTGGGTCTGGATGGAGCGTAGTCTCCTGCCTGAGGGGAGAGGGGAGAATAGCGTGTGTCCAGGGTGAGAAGAGTCAGCTGTGATCCGACCCACACGCCTCCTGGTCCTGGAGGAGAACAAATCCTGGAGGGATGGGAGCTTGCAGCCAATCACCTTCTCAGCAGCACGTACGATGCGCTGCAGTCTATTCTTATCCTGGACTGTGGCGCCGGGGAACCACACTGTGATGGAGGAGGTCAGGATGGACTCTATGATGGCTGAGTAAAATTGCACCAGCATCTCGGTCGGCACCTTAAGTTTCCTCAGCTGCCGCAGGAAGTACATCCTCTGCTGGGCCTTCTTGATGAGGGAGCTGATGGTCAGCTCCCACTTGAGGTCCTGGGTGATGATGGTTCCCAAGAAACGGAAGGAGTCCACAATGGGGACGGGGGTGGGAGAGTCAATCAGGGTGAGGGGGGATGGTGGGGCTGTGACTTTCCTAAAGTCCATGATCATCTCCACTGTTTTCTGGGCGTTCAGCTCCAGGTTGTTGAGGCTGCACCAGGACGTCAGCCGGCCCACCTCTCTCCTGTAGGCGGACTCATCGCCATTCGAGATGAGCCCGATGAGGGTGGTGTCATCCACAAACTTGAGCAGTTTTACGGATTGGTGACTGGAGGTGCAGCAGTTTGTATACAGGGAAAAGAGCCAGGGGGAGAGTACACAGCCCTGAGGAGTACCAGTGTTTGTGGTTCGACTGTCCGAGACAATCTTCCCCAGCCGTACGTGCTGTCTTCGGTCTGTCAGGAAGTCATTAATCCAACTGCAGAGGCCGTCGGACACGCTGAGCTGGTAGAGCTTGTCTCGTAGCAGTCCAGAGAGGATGGTGTTGAAGGCAGAGCTGAAGTCCACAAACAGGATCCTAGCGTAGGTTCCTGGGGAGTCCAGATGCTCCAGGATTAAGTGGAGGGCCAGGTTCACTGCATCATCCACAGACCTGTTGGCTCTGTAGGCGAACTGCAGTGGGTCCAGGAGGGGGGCGGTGATGTCCTTGAGGTGGGGCAGGACCAAGCGCTCAAAGGACTTCATGACCACAGATGTCAGCGCGACCGGCCTGTAGTCATTTAGTCCTGTGATCCGTGCTTTCTTGGGGACAGGGACAATGGTAGAGGTCTTAAAGCAGGACGGCATGCGGCATAGCTCCAGAGAGGTGTTAAAAATGTCAGTGAAGACAGGAGCCAGCTGGTCCGCACAGTGTCTGAGAGTGGAGGGGGAGACACCATCCGGCCCGGGGGCCTTCCGCGTATTCAGCTTCAAGAACTGCCGGCGTACATCCTCTTCTTTGATGGAGAGGGTCTTTACAGTCTTATGATGTTTTTGGAGTCCTGTGATGTCATTGGAGTCCTTTGAGTCCTTTAACTCCTTTTATGAAGTGCTGGCATTGGTGGGGAGGGTGACGGTGGGGGGAGCATGGCTTTGATGAGCTGAAGGCCGTTCATGACGACAGTAATGTGTGTTGAGGCCCTGAGCGAGAGTCCGGTCATTCAGGGCCTGGGGGGTTTTGGGCTTATAGTTCGTAAGGGCCCTTAGACCTCTCCAAACTGCCGCAGAATCATTGGAGCGGAACTGTTCCTGTAGACTGTTAGAGTACACAGATTTAGCTTTCTCCACTTCCCTGGTGAAGTGGTACTTCGCTTCTCCACGCAGCCGCCTTCTTTTTGCGCAGCTGTCGGAGCTTGGGTGTGAACCAGGGCTTGTCGTTGTTATAACAAACCCTGGTGCGCGTTGGAATGATGCGCGCCTCATTGAACTGTATGTATGAGGTCACAGTGTCCGTATACTCGTCCAGATTGTTCGTGGCCGCTCCAATTGCCTCCCAGTCTGTCGTTTCCCAACAAGCACGCAACTCGTCCACAGACTCGGCGGTGAAACACTTAATGTTCCTCATAACAGGTTTAGCCAGTTTCAGTCTCTGTCTGTATGAAGGGATTAAGTGCACCATCACGTGATCTGATAGTCCAAGAGCAGCGCGCGGGACTGCATAATAAGAGAATGTTGTCTGTCTGTCTGTGTTGGCCCTGCGATGAGGTGGGGACTTGTCCAGGGTGTACCCCGTCTTCCGCCTGAATGCAGCTGAGATAGGCTCCAGCGACCCCGAAAGGGACAAGCGGTATAAAATGGATGGATGGATGGAGATTGAAGTTGTTATTTAGTCAGCTTTGGGACAGGTGTGCTGCTGGTGTAGCCACAGTGTGCACGTCTGATGTTGCTCACATGGGCTCCACTCAATGCTCAGGGAGTTTTTGCGTTTGCTCACACATGAACAATTAGAGGGAACATTGTTTGACAGCTTGTGTACCTTCAGTGCTGAATGATGAGCAGAGGCAGAGTTAATCCTTAAATGGTGGAGGGAAAGTGGCATCGGAGTCTCTGTCTCTCTTTACTAGCTACGTCGAAGCATGTTGCTTATGTAGCTTGTTTCAGCAGATTTGAATTGCTGTTTTGGGCAGTAGATGGGATCTTTGATCCAAAGCACAATTTACATTTAACTAAAATGTTATTTTCTTTGTGCTCGACAAAAGAAAAGTAGTGAAAATATCTCCATGTTAACAAACTCGACTGCAGTTCCGCCATGATCAGACACGCCCCTCTCTCCCTTCCTTCTCCACACTCACACTCACACGCAGAGCGCATGTCTCTCTTCTCCGGTTTGTGACACAAGAAGAATAAGAACTACGACACTGCAGCGTTTCGAAAAAACACACTTTATACTACATAAAAAGTAACGTAAAATAACGCAGTAACGCATAATGTAGTAACGGTAACTGAATTACTGAATATAAAAAATAACGCGTTAGATTACTAGTTACCGCCGAAACTAACGGCGTTACAGTAACGCGTTACAAAGTAACGCGTTAGTCCCAACACTGATTATTATACAGTGAATATGTTGATGTCAGCACAGGTGTCAGACCCAAGGCTGGGTCTGGCTCTCCACATCATTTGAAGTGGCCCGCCACATCATTTAAGTAGCTGCCACATCATTTTCACTGGCTCGCCACATAGTTTTACGTGGTCCGCCACATAGTTTTATTTGTGTGATCCGCCACATTATTTATGTGGCCTGCCACATAGTTTTATTTGTGTGATCCGCCACATTATTTATGTGGCCTGCCACATAGTTTTATTTGTGTGATCCGCCACATTATTTATGTGGCCTGCCACATAGTTTTTTTTGTTTGATCCGCCACTATATTTATGTGGCCTGCCACATAGTTTTATGTGATACGCCACATTATTTGTGGTCCGCCACGTAGTTTTTTGTGATCCACCACATAGTTTTTTTGTGATCCGCCATGTAGTTTTGCGTGGTCTGCCACCTTATTTATGTGGCCTGCCACATTATTTATGTGGCCTGCCACATAGTTTTATGTAATGTGCCACATTATTTATGTGGCTTGCCACATAGTTTTATTTGTGTGATCCGCCACATTATTTGTGTTCCGCCACGTAGTTTTATGTGATCTGCTACATAGTTTTTTTGTGATCCGCCATGTAGTTTTGCGTGGTCTGCCACAATATTTATGTGGCCTGCCACATAGTTTTATATGATGTGCCACATTATTTATGTGGCCTGCCACATAGTTTTATGTGATGTGCCACATTATTTATGTGGCCTGCCACATAGTTTTATGTGATGTGCCACATTATTTATGTGGCCTGCCACATAATTTTATGTAATGTGCCACATTATTTATGTGGCCTGCCACATAGTTTTATGTGATAAGTCACATTATTTATGTGGGTCCGCCACGTAGTTTTATGTGATCCACCACATAGTTTTTTGTGATCCGCCATGTAGTTTTGTGTGGTCTGCCACAATATTTATGTGGCCTGCCACATAGTTTTATGTGATGTGCGACATTATTTATGTAGCCTGCCACATTATTTAAGTGGCCTGCCACATAGTTTTATGTGATGCGCCACATTATTTACGTGGCCTGCCACATATTTTTATGTAATGTCCCACATTATTTATGTGGCCTGCCACATTATTTATGTGGCCTGCCACATAGTTTTATGTGATACGCCACATTATTTATGTGGGTCCGCCACGTAGTTTTATGTGATCCACCACATAGTTTTTTTGTGATCCGCCATGTAGTATTGTGTGGCCTGCCACAATATTTATGTGGCCTGCCACATAGTTTTATGTGATGTGCGACATTATTTATGTAGCCTGCCACATTATTTAAGTGGCCTGCCACATAGTTTTATGTGATGCGCCACATTATTTATGTGGTTTGCCACATAGTTTTGTTTGTATGATCCGCCACATTATTTATGTGGCTTGCCACATAGTTTTATTTGTATGATCCGCCACATTATTTATGTGGCTTGCCACATAGTTTTATTTGTGTGATCCGCCACATTATTTATGTGGTCCGCCACGTAGTTTTATTTGATCCGCTACGTCGTTTTTTTGTGATCCGCCATGTAGTTTTGCGTGGTCTGCCACATAGTTTTATGTGATGCGCCACATTATTTATGTGGTTTGCCACATAGTTTTATTTGTATGATCCGCCACATCATTTATGTGGCTTGCCACATAGTTTTATGTGATACACCACATTATTTATGTGTTTTATGTGATCCGCTACGTAGTTTTTTTGTGATCCGCCATGTAGTTTTGCGTGGTCTGCCACATTATTTATGTGGCACCCCACATAGTTTTATGTGATCCGCCATGTAATTTTATGTGATCCGCTACATTATTTATGTGATCCGCCACATAGTTTTTTTGAGATCCGCCATGTAGTTTTATGTGATCCACCACATTATTTATGTAACCCGCCACATTATTTATACAGGCCGCCACAGTTTTGTGTGATCCGCCATGTAGATTTATGTGATCCACCACAATATTTATGTGGCCTGCTATATAGTTTTATGTGATCCGCATCATTTATGTAGCTGCCACATAATTTAAGTAGCTGCCACATAGTTTTACCTGGCCTGCCACATAATTTTTACTGGCTCGCCACGTAGTTTTATGTGGTCCGCCACATAGTTTTATGTGTGTGATCCGCCACATTATTTATGTGGCCTGCCACATAGTTTTATGTGATGCGCCACATTTTTTATGTGGCCTGCCACATAGTTTTATGTGATGCGCTACATTATTTATGTGGTCCGCCATGTAGTTTTATGTGATCCGCCACATAGTTTTTTTGTGATCCGCCATGTAGTTTTGCGTGATCTGCCACATTATTTATACATGCATAATTTTCAGTGGTTAGCTGCGTCATTAAAGTGGCCTGCGAAAGCCTGGAAATAATAAAGCACTTTCTGGCTAACTATTATTGTTGTTTGAATTTTGCATATGTTCTCCACATGTTAACATGATCCGATCACACAACAAGACTTTGAAAGCATTTTGTTTGGTTATCAAAAATAAATAGTGAAATATATGCTTGTCACCTGTCCATCAATCTGTCCATGAAAAATAAAATGATACAAAATAATTGTGTAACCAGGCTTTTATGTGTATATTCACCGTTGCAGCACTCTACAAAACCAGTTTTATTTCCGCACAGCTGGAGACTGCCGTTGCATTTATTGTCCAGCAGAGGGCGCACTAACATGGGGAGGCGTCAACAATGTGAACTAACTTTTGTCATGTGATGTCATTCAATGCGTTTTAATGATCTGATCCTTCATGTTTCAGGTGCTGGCAGAACAATACGCCCCCCTGCTGGGTCTGCCTGTGTCTGAGGTAGGGGGCGCTCTGGAGTCCATCCGTCTCCAGGCGGTGAAGAGAGGAAAAAGAAACCAAACCTTCCGAGAAACCAACGTCGCTACGCTGGAGCTCCTCCTGCCTCGAGACTGCAAGAAGGCGTCGGCGAGCGGCAAGTCCAAGAGCTTCTTGGAGACCAAGCTGGACGTGTCGGCCCAGGAGCTGATGGACAGGTAGAGGACGCCGGCAAGATGGCGGGCTCACGCAACGATGATCTAACCGCTGTGATGTGCCACAGGATCGCGGAGGAGTTTGACCTCAAGTCCTTCAAACTGATCCTCAACGGCAAAACCTTGAATGCGGGTGAGCGGGGACGAGCGCCGTGGGCGGGGTGGGGTCTCTCCCGTGCGCTGAGGGTCTCCTGTGTGCCTTCAGCCCAGCATCTGGACCAGCAGGACGTGAAGAACCACAGCAAGATCATGGTGCTGAAGGTGAGCGACGCCGAGTTCGTGCAGCAGGCCAGCGAGGAGGCCGACAAAGTCAAGAACCAGAACGAGAGCCTGCAGCGGACCCACCGAGGGTTCCAGATCCTGTCGGAGAGAGGTAGGAACCCACTCCGCCTTCCGCTCTCTGCATAGAACCTTCTGGAATGTTGGGTTGTGTGTCTGCTGTCAGACGGCACTGATGACCTTGACACGACGCCCTTCCTGGAGGTGGCTGACCAGAAGGGGAACCCTCTCAAGATCCCTCACAAGGAGAAGAAGGTAGGCGGGGACTTCCAGGCAAGCTAAAGATCCAATACCTGCTGGCAGGGACTCGCAAACTGTATCTAGTGGTACGCCAATAATCACCTAATTAGATGTACAAACACAGTGTTACTATTCAAACTGTGTGTAATGTTACAGTGGTCATATATACTTGTTAAATAAAACCTCAGCCTTGTTTTAAATGAATACTTGGGCCGACTACGCTACTGCTTTATAATGTGGGTAATTTTAGTGGAATTAGGAGCTTCCCTGTGGTGGTACTCTCTGAAAAGTGTGTGTGTGTGTTCTGGCAATGCTTACTTAATGGGGACATCGCTCTGTTTACACAGTCACCTTTAGGGGACCTCTGACGGTATGGGGACAAAAAAACAGGTCCCCTAAAGGGAAACCTTTTTAAATGATAGTCAGATCCATTCTGAAGATGCCTAAGTGATTTTAAAACTTTGGCCCATAAAACATGTTTACTGGTTAGCAGTGTTGGGTTAGTTACTGAAAACCAGTAACTAGTTACAATTACTAGTTACTTTATTTCAAAAGTAACTCAGTTACTAACTCAGTTACTTACACCAAAAAGTAATGCGTTACTGTGAAAAGTAATTATTTAGTTACTTCTTTTTTTCCCCCTTTTTTTAAGGCTCCCATTAATGCCCTTTTAGCCTTCATTTCAGTGCTGTTATTGCACTAGAGAATAATACCATCTGTTGATCAACTTGACATGCATTTGCATCACTGAACTCAGAAAGCAATGTGGTCTACATACAACACACAAACAATGTGGTCTACATACAACACACAAACAATGAGGTCTACATACAACACACAATGTGGTCTACATACAACACACAAACAATGTGAAGTGAAGTGAATTACATTTATATAGCGCTTTTTCTCAAGTGACTCAAAGCGCTTTACATAGTGAAACCCAATATCTAAGTTACATTCAAACCAGTGTGGGTGGCACTGGGAGCAGGTGGGTAAAGTGTCTTGCCCAAGGACACAACGGCAGTGACTAGGATGGCGGAAGCGGGGATCGAACCTGCAACCCTCAAGTTGCTGGCACGGCCGCTCTACCAACCGAGCTATACCGCCCCCGTGGTCTACATACAACACACAAACAATGTGGTCTACATACAACACACAAACAATGTGGTCTACATACAACACACAAACAATGTGGTCTACATACAACACACAAACAATGTGGTCTACATACAACACACAAACAATGTGGTCTACATACAACACACAAACAATGTGGTCTACATACAACACACAAACAATGTGGTCTACATACAACACACAAACAATGTGGTCTACATACAACACACAAACAATGTGGTCTACATACAACACACAAACAATGTGGTCTACATACAACACACAAACAATGTGGTCTACATACAACACACAAACAATGTGGTCTACATACAACACACAAACAATGTGGTCTACATACAACACACAAACAATGTGGTCTACATACAACACACAAAGACAAAGCTATGTTTCCAAGGGCCAATTTATTTCAGGCCAGAAAAAATTAACAAAACTATTTTAAATAGCTGCAACATAATGGCACTTTAACTTTAACTCTAAGTAGATAGGATCTTTGATCCAAGACACAACTTACATTTAACTAAAATGTTATTTTCTTTGTGCTCGACAAAAGAAAAGTATTGAGAATGTCTCCATGTTAAAAAACTCGACTTCTGGCTTCGCCATGATGTCTTGTTAGTTGTTATGAGAGTAGCGTATGTGTGTGTGTGTGTGTGTGTGGCCCTTTAAGATATGACAGCATGAGAGGTGAGTGACGTCAGTGAGTGAGTGGGCGAGAGAGGTGAGGGAGCGGCGACAGTGAGTGCGTGTAGGTGCTCTAGCTTGGTGGATGGCTGCGTGCAATAAAGTCACAAAGTTGCAACAAACCGCCGGGCTCGTCATTCACCCTCAGCTGTAAAGACCCTCTTCCGGGTAAAGTGAAGGTTGTTAGACCCGAAGTACGGCTCTGGAGGAACGTCTTCCCTGCGGGGAGGCGTGCTTTCTGTGGGTGGGGGAAAGCACGCCTCTTCTTTTCCACCGGAGCGCTCCAATAAAACACACTCAGATCTTCAGTTTGTAGCCGATACTACATACAAATAACGTAAAATAACGTAAAATAACGCATCATGCAGTAACGGTAACTGAGTTACTGTATATAAAAAAATAACGCGTTAGATTACTAGTTACCGCCAAAACTAACGGCGTTACAGTAACGCGTTAGTCCCAACACTGCTGGTTAGTTTCTTTTCATTCAGAATTTTCCATCCTTCTATATATGGTAGTTGGAGTTGCAGACAACTTCATTACTGCTAAACAGCAGTTTTCAGTCATGTCACAGAAGATGCAGGATTTGCTTTAACATTTAAGTAGTGAAACTTCCTATAAGAGGACAGCTGTAGTGCTGTATTCTGACCATCATGTCATATTTCATTTGAACTTTTTTTTTTTTTTTTTTTTTTTAAATGGTCCTCAGTAGTCACGTACAAATTTGTGTGAATTATGGAAAATTATTTAAATTTGGTCCCCATGAACCATATTAAAGGCCTACTGAAATGATTTTTTTTAATTTAAACCGGGATAGCAGATCTATTCTATGTGTCATACTTGATCATTTCGCGATATTGCCATATTTTTGCTGAAAGGATTTAGTATAGAACAACGACGATAAAGATTGCAACTTTTGGTATCTGATAAAAAAAAAGGCTTGCCCCTACCGGAAGTAGCGTGACGTAGTCAGTTGAACATATACGCAAAGTTCCCTATTGTTTACAATGATGGCCGCATGAAGTGAGAGAGATTCGGACCGAGAAAGCGACAATTTCCCCATTAATTTGAGCGAGGATGAAAGATTTGTGGATGAGTAAAGTGCAAGTGAAGGACTAGTGGGGAGTTGAAGCTATTCAGATAGGGAAGATGCTGTGAGAGCCGGGGGTGACCTGATATTCAGCTGGGAATGACTACAACAGTAAATAAACACAAGACATATATATACTCTATTAGCCACAACACAACCAGGCTTATATTTAATATGCCACAAATTAATCCTGCATAAAAACACCTGCGTGTTTGTTACGCTAGCTCCTAGCTCCTCTGCTAGCTCCTAGCTCCATAGAACACGCCAATACAATTCAAACACCTGATCAACACACACAATCACTCAGCCCAAAAGACCGTTCACCTAACCCAAGGTTCATAAAGCTTATATATTTTTAAAAAGTTACGTACGTGACGCGCACATACGGTCAAGCTATCAAATGTTTAGCAGCCAAGGCTGCATACTCACGGTACCTGATATTCAGCTGGGAATGACTACAACAGTAAATAAACACAAGACATATATATACTCTATTAGCCACAACACAACCAGGCTTATATTTAATATGCCACAAATTAATCCTGCATAAAAACACCTGCGTGTTTGTTATGCTAGCTCCTAGCTCCTATGCTAGCTCCTAGCTCCATAGAACACGCCAATACAATTCAAACACCTGATCAACACACACAATCACTCAGCCCAAAAGACCGTTCACCTAACCCAAGGTTCATAAAGCTTATATATTTTTAAAAAGTTACGTACATACGCAAAAAAAAGTTGCGCACATACGGTCAAGCGATCAAATGTTTAGAAGCCAAAGCTGCATACTCACAGTAGCACGTCTGCGTCTTTGTCATCCAAATCAAAGTAATCCTGGTAAGAGTCTGTGTTGTCCCAGTTCTCTACAGGCGTCTGTGTATCCAAGTCAAAAGTCCTCCTGGTTAGAGTCTCTGTTATCCGAGTTCTTCCATCTTGACTGCATCTTTCGGGAATGTAAACAAAGAAGCGCCGGCTGTGTACTGTTGTTGCTGACTACGTTCGAAAAATACGTCCATTTCGCACCGACAACTTTCTTCTTTGCTTGCTCAGCTTCCTTTTCCATAATGCAATGAACATGATTGCAACAGATTCACGAACACAGATGTCCGGAATACTGTGGAATTATGAAATGAAAACAGAGCTTTTTCGTATTGGCTTCAATGTGGAAGGCATACCCGTGTTCGCCGGTCTAGGTCACGCGCATACGTCATCCTCAGAGGCGTTTCGAACCGGAAGTTTAGCGGCAAATTTAAAATGTCACTATATAAGTTAACCCGGCCGTATTGGCATGTGTTATAATGTTAAGATTTCATCATTGATATATAAACTATCAGACTGCGTGGTCGGTAGTAGTGGCTTTCAGTAGGCCTTTAAGTCTTTTTCCCCAGGGTCCCCAGTAAGAATGATCAGCACATTACTTCATCAATCCAGAGATTTAAAGACGTGTATGAGCTAACTGGCCAGTGGCCATTTTACACCATTTTTTTATGCCTCCACAACCTGTAGAAAGGGTGGTCCCCACAAGTCATGATCAAAAACTTGGTCCCCATTCCAAATGATAACCTGTGTGTGTGTGTGTGTGTGTGTGTGTGTGTGTGTGTGTGTGTGTGTAGGCACTGATTGTGGCCATGGGCTTCCATGAGAAGGGGCGTGCCCTCATGAAGAGGAAGTGTCATGACGACGCTCTGTGTCATCTACTGCAGGCAGACCATCACTTCAGGTGTGGACACCCCCATGATGGTGATGATGGTCTGCAAAGTGATGCTCAAAATGTGTGTGTGTGTGTGTGCAGTCAGTGCGGCTCCACGCTGCTGGGCTCGGTGGACAACTACGGCGTCCTGCAGCTGGACATCGTGTGGTGCTACCAGGCCCTGGAGGCGCTGTCCTGCCTGGACGACGGGCGTGCGCGTCTGCTGCGCGCCGAGGACTGCTTCCTGCGATGTTACGGCGAGCAGCAGCAGCGGCTGCTCATGATCAAGGTGGGCGTCGCTTATCACCGCGTGTGGTCTTCTCTGACACCTTGGCGTGCGTCTCCAGGGCAACACGGGCAGGGAGGAGGCGCTGTTTCTCCGCCTGTACCTCCTGCAGAGTCTGCTGTCCTTCGTCGAGGGCAACGACCTTCAAGCCCAGGAGCTGCTCGCTAAAGTAGGAAGTTATTTTCTTCTCTTCACGTCGTCCAATGCGCGGTAGCCTTGTTAGCCGTTTTTAGCAAGTTGTCAAGTTTGTAATGATTGGAATCATGTCCAAAATATGACCTTCTTAGCTGGAACGTTTCTGTGTGCCTGTAGCTTTAATGCTAATGAGCTGTGGACGAGGTCACACAACATGAAGAGTGGGACCGCCGAACACAAACGTTGCCACATGCTAACATTACAGGGATATTTTAACAGGAGCATCATGCTAGGTTATTATATTTGCTGAAGAAACAACTAAATTGTTAACGTTCTACAGCAGAAGAAGGTAAATGAGCAGGCAAACCTGGCTAAGTGAACTATAGTATTGAGTAGGTAAATAGGCAGAAGAGGATAAAAAGAAGGTAAACCTAGGTTATACGTGGTTTTAAGTAGGGAAACAAAGGAAGAAGAAGGTACAAAGTAGATAAACACACAGTAGGTAAAACATGGTATTAAGTAGGCCATAAGTAAAATATTATATAGACTAGGTAAACGTAGTTAGAAGAGGGTAAACGGGCAGAAGAATGTAAAAAGGAAATAAACGGGCAGAAGAGGCTAAAAAGTAGGTGAAATGTGGTATTTAGAAGGTAAACAAGTATGTAATCATACAGTCAGTAAAACATCGTATTAAGTAAGTAAACATAAGTAGATTACATAGAACAGGTGAAAGAGGATATTTAGTGGGTAAACATAGGTGGAAGAGGGTAAAAAGAAGGCAAACAAAGGTAGAAGGTCAAAAGTTGAAGGTAAGAAGTAGGTAGACATAAGTAGAACATGGTAAAAAGTAGGTAAACAAAAGTAGAAGAAGGTAAACAGGTGGAAGGTAAGAAGTAGGTAGACATAAGTAGAACATGGTAAAAAGTAGGTAAACAAAATTAGAAGGTAAAAAGTAGGTAAACAAAAGTAGGCGGTAAAAAGTAGGTAAACAGAGGTTGAAGAAGGTAAAAAAAAGTAGGTAAACATGAGTAGAAGGTAAAATGTACAAAGGTAGAAAAAGGTAAAAAGTAGGTAAACAAAGGTAAAAAGTAGGTAAACAAAAGTTGAAGGTAATAAGTAGGTAAACAAAGGTTGAAGAAGGTAAAAAAGTAGGTAAACATGAGTAGAAGGTAAAATGTACAAAGGTAGAAAAAGGTAAACAAAGGTAAAAATTAGGTAAACAAAAGTTGAAGGTAATAAGTAGGTAAACAAAGGTTGAATAAGGTCAAAAAGTAGGTAAACATAAGTAGAAGAAGGTAAAATGTACAAAGGTATAAAAAGGTAAAAAGTAGGTAAACAAAAGGTAGAAAAAGGTAAAAAGTATGTAAACAAAGGTTGAAGAAGGTAAAAAAGTAGGTAAACATGAGTAGAATGTAAAATTTACAAAGGTAGAAAAAGGTAAAAAGTAGGTAAACAAAAGTAGAAGGTAAAAAGTAGGTAAACAAAGGTTGAAGAAGGTAAAAAAGTAGGTAAACATAAGTAGAAGGTAAAATGTACAAAGGTATAAAAAGGTAAAAAGTAGGTAAACAAAGGTAGAAAAGGTAAAAAGTAGGTAAACAAAGGTTGAAGAAAGTAAAAAAGTAAGTAAACATGAGTAGAATGTAAAATGTACAAAGGTAGAAAAAGGTAAAAAGTAGGTAAACAAAAGTAGAAGGTAAAAAGTAGGTAAATAAAGGTTGAAGAAGGTAAAAAAGTAGGTAAACATAAGTAGAGAAGGTAAAATGTACAAAGGTATAAAAGGTAAAAAGTAGGTAAACAAAGGTAGAAGAAGGTAAACATAAGTAGTGAAGTGAAGTATATTTATATTGCGCTTTTCTCTAGTGACTCAAAGCGCTTTTACATAGTGAATCCCAATATCTAAGTTACTTTTAAAGCAGTGTGGGTGGCACTGGGAGCAGGTGGGTAAAGAGTCTTGCCCAAGGACACAACGGCAGTGACTAGGATGGCGGAAGCGGAGATCGAACCAAGTAAATGGTAAAAAGTAGGTAAACAAAGGCAGAAGAAGGTAAACCGAGGTGGAAGAGTGTAAAAGACTTATATATTTTCATACAATGCAAACATTAAAAATAGATGATCATGTTAGTGCTCATAAGATCTTTAAAAGTCCCTTTTGCATATTTGGCGACTTTTTAATGTGCGTGTGCGTGCGTCAGGTGGAGTCTTTGTACGGACGTTTGTGTCCCGACTCGGACAAAATGACGGAGCTGATGCTGCTCGGCTTCAGCGAGAGAGAAGCTCGACTCAGTCTCAGGGCGTGTCAGGGCGACGTGCACGAGGCCGCCATGCTCATCAGCAATCAGAGACAGGTAAAAAATAAAAATAAAAAAGACAGGTACCCACGACGACAACAAGGTTTATACCTGAGTCAAAAACAAAGAAGTGTCATCAGCTGTTTCTCGTTTCCGCGGCAACCAGGAGCGCGAGGAGCTGAAGCACAGGGAGCGTCAGAAGAGGAAGAACATGATGGCGGGCATCTCCGTCCTCACAGAGGCGGGCTACTCCAAGAAGGACGCGGCCAGGGCGCTGCAACAAGCCAGCGGAAACGTGGACAAAGCCTTTGCAGTGAGCACGGTTACTTCAAGTGTCTTCAATAGTGTGGGACAACACAATACTCTTGTTGTATTTTTGTTTGTTTGTTTGTGGTGGTCAGATCCTGCTGGACGCCAGCCAGGCGCCTCCGGAGTCAAATACCGACAGAGAAGAGACCGTCAGTCCAGAATCGCTCGAGCAGGTATGTGATCGCAATCAATCAATCAATCGATGGATCAATGTGTTGAAGGACGCTCCGTGTGTGCAGATGCTGTATTTGGGCTTCGAGAGGACGGAGGCCGAGATGGCGCTCGTGTTGACGGGCGGAGACGTCCAATTAGCGACGCAGCTCCTCTTGGACAATCAGGGCGTGGTCCCCGCCAGCGCCACGCCCCCTTCGGAGGAGGAGCCCAGCACGTCGTCCAGCTCGACAGGTACGCCCTTCCCTCCCTCCATGCCGCGCCAATGATTGACAGGCGTCCGTTTGCAGACGACAGTGAGCTGGTCAACGAGGTCCTCGAGGACATTTCCCGCCACGAGGACGACTACTTGGACCTGACTCTGGAGGAGGAGAGCCGGCTCATCGCCACCATCAAAAACTACCTGAGCCGGGAGAGCTCACAGTCGGTCTCACGGGAATCTTTGGGCACCTAACGATCCGATCCAATTCCTGGGGTGACGATTCAATTCAGAATCGATTCTGGATTTAACACGATTATTTGGTATAATAATTATAATGAAAACTATTTCAAAACAGGTTACGGGTTAAAAAAAAAGCTATTTCTGGTTGCATGGAGATGGCTTAAAACATTAATTTTTCTTTCAAATGCACTATAAGACGCACCGGATTATAAGGCGCACCTTCAATGAATGGCCTATTTTGAAACTTTGTTCATATATAAGGCGCACCGCATTATAAGGCGCACCTTCAATGAATGGCCTATTTTGAAACTTTGTTCATATATAAGGCGCACCGCATTATAAGGCGCATAGAATAGACACTACAGTAGAGGCTGGGGTTACGTTATGCATTCCGTAGTTGCGAGACCTGTTGTGGCTCAATATTGGTCCACATATAAGGCGCAGCGGATTATGAGGCGCACTGTCAGCTTTTGAGAAAATTGGAGGTTTTTAGGTGCGCCTTATAGTGCGGAAAATACGGTGTATGTATGAAGAAATATAATTTTATAAGAATCAATAAAAAATGTATTCTTATAAAAAATATATATTTTAAAGTATTGATTCTTATAAAAATATACGTATATTTTTTTTAATTGATTCTTACAAGAAATATATATGTATATTGTCAACAAAGAAATGTACATACATTTTTTTTTATAAGAATCAATTATAAAAATATATATATTTCTAATAAATACAAATATATTTTTTAAAAGAGAAAACTAATTTGAAAATGTTTTTTAATTATTTTTTTATTTAAATTGATTTTTGAAACTTATGAATCGATTTTTCTCGTTCACCCCTACTGGTTGGTGAGTATTGATGATTAAGTTTATTGTGTGAAGTTTGTGCAGCAAACTGGGGGGGGTTCGGTACTTTTGTTTCCATGGCAACGCCAAGCGATTGATAATAAAGGGCGACGATGTCATCTTTTGTGAAAGGAAGTGACGTCTCACCAAGGACAATATCAGACTTTTATTGTGGTGAAGGCGCTGGACTTCCTGCTGGTGAGTCGATGGCTGAGGATTGACTGAAAAGCACGCAGGAAGTGTTTGGATTTGAAAAGAAAAAAGTTTAATGGTTGTTGTCTGCGTCTAGAAGTAGTTGACCACTCGGCGGATGGACTGGATGTTTGGGTTCTGGGCCTGCCACTCGTTGTGACTGGTGTACTGGCCGCGCTCCACCACGTACATGCGGCCTCGGAAGTTGGGCTCCTCGTACATCACCCAGCTGCACACAAGACGACAATCACGTGACCGTGTGTGTGTGTGTGGTATTTCTACCCTTCTTGAGACACCAACAAGGAAAAGTAGCTTCCATATGAGGAGGTGTGAACAAGTGATGACATAAATCATGGTCCCAATAACATTGCATTTAATAGAGAATGTCTCATTTGCACCCCCTGCTGGTGAAATCTATCAAAATGAGGGTGGTCCCAATAAGGAGGGATTTTTCAAATTGACTGTGTGTTGCTTTTAAAAGTGCTCCCCCTCTGGTCAACATGTGAAATGACAAGTGTGTGTAAAAAATTTGAAATGCGCCCCCTTTGACCGAAATTAATAAAAAATAAAATGTATATAGAGACATACTGTAATAACTTAAAAGTAAATAATGAAGATTAAAAATAAATTACAAACAAAAAAAATACTAAAAATAAATTCACTAAAAGCAGTCTTTTTCTCACAATGTGTTGACTTTTTTTTCTTATAAAATTGGGAACAATTTCTCACATGTTTCTGTAACATTGCAATATTTTCTCGTAAAATTATTACTTTTTAGTGCACAATGGTGACATTTGTCATATAAAATTCTGACTTATCACAATATTGCCAATTTTTTTGTTGTTCTTGTAAAACTGACATTTTTTGAGAACAATTCCGATTATTATTACAATATTGCCAACGTTTGAAAGTTTTCTCATAAAACTGTGACTCATGTCGAGTAAAATTTCGACTTTTCATAAAATTGGCAACATTTTAAGCTTTTCTTATAAAATTGCGACTGTCATTGAGTAAAATTCCAACTTTTATTATAACGTTGCACATTTGTCTTGCAAAATTTTGACTTGCGCTGAGTAAAATGTCGACTTTTATTATAACACTGCCAAAATTCCAAGTCTTTCTTGTGAAATTGTGACCTTTTTCTTGTAAAATTCCAACTCATTTTTCACAACAAGCTTTTTTTTTATATTTGCATAGTATGTATATATTATTAATGTTGTAAATACAAATCTTTATATATCTAGAAAGGGGTGGTCTTAAAGAGGTAGGCATTTTTCGGATGTCTCAAGAAGGTAACAAATGCAAGAGTGTGTGTGTGTGTGTGTGTGTGTGTGTGTGTACTCACGCGCCGTCTCCGTACACCTTGACGGAGTTGATGCAGTTCTTGGACAGGCCGCGGCTCTGCAGGAAGGGACAGTCGTCACAGATGTCCACGCTCTGGCCGGAGAAGTTGCAGCCCTCAAAGATCTCGATGCGATAATGTTCTCCGTGCTGCAGGAATACAAAAGAACCGCCTGAGAACCCGCCGCCGTTCATGTCGCGTGGGACGTTTGGGCCGTTACCATGCGGACGGGCTTGCAGGAGCCCATGTGGTCGTTGTGGGAGTTCCACCTCTGGAACTCTGGGTACTCGCCGTGTTCCAGGATGTACTGCTGGCCCTTGAAGTCGGGATGGTCGAAGCAGATCCAGGCGCCGCTCTCCACGCGGATGGAGTTGACTCTGACCCGAGACCGGACATGTCAGCACCAAACCACGCGCTTCTCTCTCAGCCCTCACCTGTTCATGAAGCCACGATCCTGGAAGTTGTCGCAGTCACCTCTGACCTCCAGCTTCCTGCCGGTGAAGCACTTCCCCTCGAAGAAGGTGATCTAGGAGCGCAGAGTCAGTGATTGTGATGGACTGAAGGAGGGAGGGGGGGGGGGGGAGGGAGTGGGTGGGACTCACCTTTCCGGAATACTGCGACATGTTGTCCACTGGATGTTGTCCAAGCACGAGCGCACGCACAGTAACCGGGAAAAAGTTGGACACCTCAATTTATACGGGAGAGGAGGACAAAAAGAACAAAAGGGAGGCCGTGCCGACTCTGCGCTTTCCGCCATCCTGATGCGTCCGCACATTCTCACCGTGAGCGTGTTTGAATGGAAAGTGCACGTGTCAGGCCTGCGCTCCAAGTGATGTCATCAGCAGGTGGGCGGAGCCTTCCGTTCAAAGCCAGTGGATTTTTGACGTGACGCAGTGCATTCTGGGACATGAAGTTGAATGTTTGCTGAAAGAGAAGTGGCAAGAATACGCTTCAGTCCATCAGGAAGCGAAATGGGCGCAGCAAGTGAGGGTAAGAACTAGGGATGTCCGATAATATCGGCAAACCGATATCGGCCGATAAATGCGTTAAAATGTAATATCGGAAATTATCGGTATCGGTTTTTTTATTATCGGTATCGGTTTTTTTATTTCTATTTTTTTTAAATTAAATCAACATAAAAAACACAAGATACACTTACAATTAATGCACCAACCCAAAAAACCTCCCTCATTCACACAAAAGGGTTGTTTCTTTCTGTTATTAATATTCTGGTTCCTATATTATATATCAATACAGTCTGCAAGGGATACAGTCCGTAAGCACACATGATTGTGCGTGCTGCTGGTCCACTAATAGTACTAACCTTTAACAGTTAATGTTACTCATTTTCATTAATTACTAGTTTCTATGTAACTGTTTTTATATTGTTTTACTTTCTTTTTTATTCAAGAAAATGTTTTTAATTTATTTATCTTATTTTATTTTATAATTTTTTTTAAAAAGTACCTTAGCTTCACCATACCTGGTAGTCCAAATTAGACATAATAATGTGTTAATTCCACGACTGTATATATCGGTTGATATCGGTATCGGTTGATATCGGTAATTAAAGAGTTGGACAATTTTCATTAATTACTAGTTTATATGTAACTGTTTTTATATTGTTTTACTTTCTTTTTTATTCAAGAAAATGTTTTTAATTTATTTATCTTATTTTATTTTATAATTTTTTTTAAAAAGTACCTTAGCTTCACCATACCTGGTAGTCCAAATTAGACATAATAATGTGTTAATTCCACGACTGTATATATCGGTTGATATCGGTATCGGTTGATATCGGTAATTAAAGAGTTGGACAATTTTCATTAATTACTAGTTTCTATGTAACTGTTTTTATATTGTTTTACTTTCTTTTTTATTCAAGAAAATGTTTTTAATTTATTTATCTTATTTTATTTTATAATTTTTTTAAAAAAGTACCTTAGCTTCACCATACCTGGTAGTCCAAATTAGACATAATAATGTGTTAATTCCACGACTGTATATATCGGTTGATATCGGTATCGGTTGATATCGGTAATTAAAGAGTTGGACAATTTTCATTAATTACTAGTTTCTATGTAACTGTTTTTATATTGTTTTACTTTCTTTTTTATTCAAGAAAATGTTTTTAATTTATTTATCTTATTTTATTTTATAATTTTTTTAAAAAAGTACCTTAGCTTCACCATACCTGGTAGTCCAAATTAGACATAATAATGTGTTAATTCCACGACTGTATATATCGGTTGATATCGGTAATTAAAGAGTTGGACAATATCGGATATCGGCAAAAAGCCATTATCGGACATCCCTAGTAAGAACGCTAAAGTGGACCAAAAATGGCCTCTTTTTGGGTTGATTCAAAGTGAAAGGATAATTTCCTGACGGGGTTAAAACAAAGTTATGTTGTACTTGTGCAATGACAATAAAGACCTACCTACCTAAAAATAATTAGAAATAATAGTTTGGATTATATAAAACAAAAATAATACTATTTAGATTTGATAAAACATTGAAATATTTGGATTCTGTAAAACACATTACAAATATTTGGATTTTGTAAAGCAAAATGGAAATATTTCCACTTTATAAAAACATAATAGAAATAATATTATTTGGATTTTATAAAACGACAAATATTTGGATTTTACAAAATGGAAATATTTCCATTTTATCAAACACCTTTAAAATAATGACATTTTTATAAAATTATAAAGATTTGGATTTTATGAAAAAAAAAAAAAGAAGGAAATATTTGGATTAAATGAAATACACAATATAAATATTTTCATTTTATAAAATAGAAATATTTTTTGGACTCCTATAAAACAATAGAAATAATATTTGAATTGTATAAAACAAAATGGAAATATTTGGATATTATAAACAAAATATGGAAATATTAGGCTTTTATAAAATACAAATATGGTTTAGACTTCTATAAAACTAGAAATAGTATAAAAAATCGTAGAAATATTAGGATTTTATAAAATATAAATATGGTTTGGACTTCTATAAACAATAGAAATATGTGTTTTGTGTTTTTAAACAATAGAGATCATATTTGGATGTAAAAAAAACAAATATTTAGATTTTAAAAAACAAAATAAATATTTGGATTTGAACAATTATGAGAAATATTTGGATTAAAAAAAATATATATATATAAATATTGTTTGGACTTCTATAAAACACTACACATAATATTTTGATTTTATAAAACAATAGAAATAATACTTGGAATTTATAAAACAAAATGGAAATATTTGGATACTATAAAAAATCCTAGAGATAATATTAGGATTTTATAAAACAGTGTAAGTAATGTTTGGACTTCTATAAAACAATAGCAGTGTGTTGGTATTGATAATACACAACATAAATAATTGGGTTTTACAAAACAATAGAAATATTTAGATTTCGACTGCACGAGGCTGTTGAGAAGGGTCATCCCCAATGGCTGTCAAGTCGAATGAAGAAACTTCCATCCATGTGTTTGTTACCGCTTGTCCCTTTCGGGGTCAACTTGTTAGTTTGAATTGCATTAACTTTAAAGAAAATATCAATTATTTCAAGGTTAAAAAAAACCAAATACTGATTAAAAAAACTTTTTTTTTTTAACTTCCACTTCGGTTTACTTTTATTAGTACATTGCACAGTACAGTACTATTCCGTACGATTGACCACTAAATGGTAACACCCGAATACGTTTTTCAACTTGTTAAAGTCGGGGTCCAACTGTCCACGTTAATCAATTCATGGTAAAAAAAAAAAAAAAAAAACATACGCTGCGAGCAGGGTTCGAACCTGCGCGGGAAGATCCCATTGGATTTCAAGTCCAACGCCTTAACCACTCGGCCATCGCAGCGTTGGGCTGTCGAGTGACGTCATTGTTAATGTCTGTCGATTTGTAAGAATCCCAACGTTTTAATTTTATAAATTTGACTCACTTAAAAAAAAAGAAGATACATATACAGGTTTATTAAGTGAATTACACATCCATCAAGATTCCTGGCAAAGTTTAGTGAATCGAAATAGTTTTAAAAAATGCTTGTTTTTACGTGCACAGATGGTGTATTTGTCACAATTTTGGTAAATAATATACTAATATGTTTTAAATAAAAATAAATATATTTAAAAAAAAACAAGTTACGGCTACTCACATGACCCGGAAGTGCTTCTGTCCGCCAAACAACACTTTCCGGCTGATCAACCTTCCTCCGTCCTCCTGCTCTGCTGCGTCCTCGCCTCGCGTTTAAATGGCATTATTTTCGCTAAGATGCTTCACACAAACCAGTCGGTAAGTTTTCATTCGTATGTTGCTTCGAACATTTACTCAGTCGCGACAGACACAGGACGTTGCTAACGCGGTGCGTTCAAGAGACGTAAGGATGTAGGAAATATCCCACTTCGTGCGAAGGTAAACAAAAACAGTCGCTTTCTAGCTAAATAAGCGCGTTTGTTAGTATTAGTATGTTATTAGTATGATTATGACCAGTGAGTATTTTTGAACATTATAACAAATAACGTCACAGCAAAATGACCAAACAGCTTAGACTGCACACATGCAAGACTACAAATATGGCCGATAAAAGTTACATAAGTTCAGTTTGGACTTTGCGCATCCGTCAGACAGTGACCTGCGTGTGTTGTCGTCAGGTGGTTGCGTTTCTCCCGCGTTCCTGCCTTGAAATTCCACAAGTCTTCCATGATGGGTGAGTGGCGGCCTTTAGCTCCTCCCACATTAGCGGTAACGCTCATGTTGACGTGTTGCGTTCAGGTGCGACGGTGGAGCAGTTTGAGGAGGCCAAGAACAGAATGTCCACGTTGAAGAACGATCCTGGGAATGAGGTCAAACTAAAGATCTATGCTCTATTCAAGCAGGTGAGGACCACACTACTATATCTATAAATGTATATCTACATAAACAAGATATGTGTGTCATGTGACAGGCTACACACGGTCCATGTGACACCCCCAAACCCGGAATGCTGGACTTTGTCAACAAAGTCAAATGGGACTCATGGAAATCTCTGGGCACCATAACACAGGTTAACTCTGCTTTTATTTTGTAGCTTTACTTCCTGTCCGTCCAGGGTGCACAGAATCATAAAGATAAATTAAAGCTGCAAGCAGGGATGGACGGGACCGACTTTGAGGGCTCATAAAATCCAAACCGGAGCAATAATTAAAACTCTTTCATCAACTTTTAATCAGCAGGGCTCAATCTCTCTCCTGTGCTAATTTGAAGCCGACACGACAAACACGCTCAGAGGAGATAATGTTTGAAAAAAGGTGACTGTTTTGAAGGGGGAATTGCAAACTTCCTGTTGATTTTTGCTGGGGGTTGTCTGTATGAAATATAGCTCTAAGTGAGCCCTACATAGAGGTTTTTGTTTCATGTCTCTACGACATTCCTACTGGGAGTTACAGGCAGTTGTGTCTGTGTTTTCTTGCTAGGGGGCGCTAGAGCGCAATTTTGAGTTTTGGGGTTTGGTTTTTTTGATTAGATTGCAATTTTCGCCAGTCCTGATGTGTGTGTCCAATTTGGTGAGTTTTGAAGCATGTTGAGGGGGTCAAATTACAGGTCAAAGAGGCGGCGGTATAATAATAAAACGCTAGAAATATTAAAGCTGCAAGCAGCATTGGTCGGGTCCGCATTTTGGCTGGTGCTAGTCCTAGGTGTCCCAATACTTTTGTCCAGTGGTAGTCCTGTGTGAGACCTACATAGAGGTTTTTGTTTCGTGTGTCTACGATATTCGTACTGGGAGTTAGAGGAAGTTGTGTCTGTGTTTTTTTCCTAGGTGTTGCGGCACAGTGGTTGTTTTCTTTGAAGGCGCGTAAAATCACAGCAGCGGAGCAGCACTTAAAGGGGTCAAATTACAGGTAAAAGAGGCAAAAATTAGTGTTTTTAGTCATTTTTTGTGTTGAAGGGGAAATTGCCAATTTCCTGTTGGTTTTTGCCCGAGGATGTGAAGTTATGAAATGTAGGTCTAAGTCAGACCTACATATAGGTTTTTGTTTCATGTCTCTACGACCTTCCTAGTGGGAGTTACAGGCAGTTTTCTTCCTAGGGGGCGCTAGAGTGCAGTTTTGATTTTTGGGGTTCGTTTTTTTTACTAAAGTGTTTGGGGCACGTTTTTCTATGTGTGTGTCAAATTTGGTGAGTTTTGAAGCATGTTAAGGGGGGCAAAGTAGTGCGCAAAGCTGCGGAATAATAAACCTTACAATAACAATAGGTTCCTTTGTACCTGTACAAAGGACTCCCTGTGGGAGTCCTTTATACAGGGTACAGGCGGACCCTAACAATAGGGTCCTCTGTCCCAAAGGGACTCGGTCCCTAAAAACGTATCTGACTGGCTGAGTTTAGTTTAGTTTATTAAGGATCCCCATTAGTCTACACCGCAGTGGAGACAATTCTTCCTGGGGTCCAAGCAAAAAACATCACACAATCACAAAACAAAAGATTACAATGCAGTACAACATGATCAAATAATAAAATGTTGTAATACAAAAATAGCAAAAACAAAGAAACAAAAAAAGTAATAACTTCGAGTTTACATAATAATGTTCATACCAAAGATAAAAAGAGCAATATAAAAATATATATAAATATTTTTGCAAAAATAAAACAAAGAACCAATGGCCTAAAATATACACATTAGTGTACCAAAGACAAACAATAAGTGACGAAAAAGTACCATCCATCCGTTTTCTACTGCTTGTCCCACAATCAATAAGATAGTCAATAGTCAATAAAAACAGTCATAACATTAGGTACAATCTAGAATAATCTCTTTCCGCAATACTTCTCCTCTTAGTCTATTCTTAAAACCCCCAATGCTGGTGATTGATACCAATTGACCGTCTACTAATGCGATTGACAGGAAGAGGCCCGGCAGCAGTACTGCAACCTGATTGTCTCCCTGCTGGCAAAAGAAGGCGGCAGCCCCGCCCAGGAAGTGTCTGCTCAGCCGGCCGCCAGCAGCAACACGTACACGACCTTACTGGTCAGCACGCAGGACAACATCACCACCATCCAGCTCAACAGACCCGCCAAGAAAAACGCCATCACCACTGAGGTCTGCCCCTATTTAGTCCAATCAATGATAAAAAAAAATCTTCAAATGTGAATACTAAAAGTCAAATTAATAATAATAATAGTTGGTTGTGTGTTTTAGATGTACGAGGAGATCATTGATGCTCTGCAGCAAGCAGCTGAAGACACTTCTGTTGTCCTCACTGTCTTCACTGGTAAATAACACACACTCTTTATTGTCCCATAACATACATATAAATATGTATTTGTACACACTCTTTATTGTCCCATAACATACATATAAATATGTACTTGTACACATTCTTTATTGTCCCATAACATACATATAAATATGTACTTGTACACACTCTTTATTGTCCCATAACATACATATAAATATGTACTTGTACACACTCTTTATTGTCCCATAACATACATATAAATATGTACTTGTACACACTCTTTATTGTCCCATAACATACATATAAATATGTATTTGTACACACTCTTTATTGTCCCATAACATACATATAAATATGTATTTGTACACACTCTTTATTGTCCCATAACATACATATAAATATGTATTTGTACACACTCTTTATTGTCCCATTACATACATATAAATATGTACTTGTACACACTCTTTATTGTCCCATTACATACATACAAATATGTATTTGTACACACTTTATTGTCTCATAACATACATATAAATATGTACTTGTACACTCTTTATTGTCCCATAACATACATATAAATATGTATTTGTACACACTCTTTATTGTCCCATAACATACATATAAATATGTATTTTTACACACTCTTTATTTCCTTCTTTCTTGTCTTTATTTTACTCTTCAGCAGTAGTGTAATTGTACACACGCAGTAGTGTAATTGTACACACGCAGTAGTGTAATTGTTAGGGATGATACTCGAAACCGGTTTTCCCGGTTGTTCGATAAGAAAATAACCGAGTCCTCGGACTCGAATCCCTTTTTGAGAACCGGTACCCGTTATCGAGACCATTATAGTAAAGAAAAGAGTTGGTTCTTTATTCGAATCCCTCTAGACGAATCCCGTCCCGACCAGAAATGCTCCGTGTGACATCACAATAAATCAGTCACGTAGCTCAGTCATTAGGCGCAGATAGCGAAAGCAGGAAAACAATGGACGGGAAAAAGCGCTCTTACGACCCACCGGAAACATAGCAACCAGGCTAGCAACGCACCTCCTTTACGGCAGCTGGCGCAACGTTCTTAAAGCAAGCGCAGCACATACATATATATACAACACATCTCCCTTTTTTAACTTTTGTTTTTCACACTGTATATGTGTTGTCTGTCTAATTATAAATAATGCAGACGAGGCGTGTTGGCTGAGTTCTTGACGTTTACTTTCACGGGTGACGACATGCAACAACACTTTTCGGGGCTACCGCGCATGCTCGTCACTCCCGTTGCATGATGGGTAGTGTAGTTGTTATATTCCCTAGCTCGTAACATCTTTCCCCCTATAAAGAAATAATGTTAACTCAATAAAGTGTATTTCTTTTTTTAGCTTCAACTTTTCATTTTTTAGCATTGTAACCACATTTGCAAACAACTTTTCTCTTCATAGAATTTTCTTTCTTTCTTTAAAGTGCAAAAATGTCAAAGCATCATAAACAGTTATGTCAAATAGCAGCAGAATTGCACTTTTTGGAGAGCTGTATTATTTCCAGTTTTGTGCCCAAGGGACTGATTTTATTTAACACTATATTATTATTTATACACCTATAGTGATCACAGAGACAGGTTGTTTTTGTGTTACTGTATATATTTGTTTTTCTGAAAAATCCCACTTAATATACTTTGGGTAACAACAGTCAATGCTTATTTATTTTATTTTATTTTTTTTAGGGGGGTAACAGTCAATATTTATTTATTTATTAGATTAAATTGTTTTCTTATATAATAAAAGTGAGCTTTTGTTAAACCAAATATTGTGTTTTTTTTTCCATATACAACAACCTGTCTGGACTCGATAAGAGAATCGATAAGGAATCGGTTCGATAAGAGGATTCGATAATAGACTCGAACTCGATCATTTCTTATCAAACATCATCCCTAGTAATTGTACACACGCAGTAGTGTATTTGTACACACGCAGTAGTGTAATTGCACACACGCAGTAGTGTAATTGTACACACGCAGTAGTGTATTTGTACACACCCAGTAGTGTAATTGTACACACGCAGTAGTGTATTTGTACACACCCAGTAGTGTAATTGTACACACGCAGTAGTGTAATTGTACACACACGCAGTAGTGTATTTGTACACACCCAGTAGTGTAATTGTACACACGCAGTAGTGTAATTGTACACACACGCCGTAGTGTAATTGTACGCTCTCACACGCAGTAGTGTAATTGTACACACACGCAGTAGTGTAATTGTACACACACAGTAGTGTAATTGTACACACACGCAGTAGTGTATTTGTACACACACGCAGTAGTGTAATTGTACACACACACACGCAGTAGTGTATTTGTACACACACGCAGTAGTGTATTTGTACACACACGCAGTAGTGTATTTGTATATTTGCAGGTGCAGGTGACTTCTACTGCAGTGGAAACGACCTGAGTAACTTCACCAAGATCCCAGAAGGAGGTGTGGAGCAGATGGCCAAAGCAGGCGGGGAGCTGCTCAGGTGATCCACCATCAATCAATCAATCAATGGATGGATCATTTTGATCACACGTCTGGTGGGATTAAAGGCTGTGTTTTCCCTCTGCCGCCCCCTTGTGGACAGGAGGTACGTGAAGGCTTACATTGACTTCCCCAAGCCGCTGGCGGCTGTGGTCAACGGTCCAGCTGTGGGAATCTCCGTCACCATTTTGGGGATGTTTGACCTGGTCTACGCCACAGAGTGTGTAAGTACGCACACACACACACATAAATATTTGTTTACATATTTCCTGTTGTTGAGGTTACAGTGTAATATTCTATCCAGGCGACCTTCCACACTCCCTTTAGCCAACTTGGTCAGAGTCCAGAAGGCTGCTCATCATACACGTACCCTCGCATCATGGGGGCCAGCAAGGTATGTGCACCTGCAGCACACACACACACACACACATGTTGATGATGTAATGTGTGTGTAGGCGTGCGAGATGCTGCTGTTCAACAAGAAGCTAACGGCGCTGCAAGCGTGTGAGCTGGGTCTGGTCACAGAGGTGTTTCCTGACAGCAGCTTCCAGTCAGAAGTGTGGAGGCGACTGAGGAGCTATGCTAAGCTACCTCCAAACGTAAACACCATCTGCAGGCGTTTGCTTAGCGTGATGACATCCTCTCAAACATCTAACTGTGCCCCTTCAGTCTCTGGCGCTGTCCAAACAGCTGATTCGCTCGGTGGACAAGGACCGCCTCCACGCCGTGAACGACGCCGAGGTGGAGCGTCTGATGGAGCGCTGGATGTCGGACGAGTGCTTCAACGCCGTCATGAGTTTCTTTCAGGCCAAAGCCAAGCTGTGATCACATGACTTGGACATTGTGTCCTTTTCACTAACATGAAGGATCAAGTGCCTCTCCTCACGCATCAATGAACTCTTTTTTTGTCTAATAAATGTCTGCTAGTGAGAAACAGCAAACTACTTGTTGGTTTTGTTGAATTAAAATGCACCAATCCGTGCGAGCAGCAATCTTCAAGCTCGCTGTAGCCGTCTCCTAGCAACGAGCCATCCAATCCAAGCGAAGGGCGCCCGTCCCTTTAAAAAAGGAACCCTGCCTCCTTGCGCATGCGCGACCAAGATGGCGACCGTGCAGGGCAGCGAAGAAGTGTACCTTGGCTTTGACTTCAGCACTCAACAGGTACATTTAATCATCTTTTCTGCACTTTCATCATAATAAAGTTAACGTTTGTTGTACACGAGTTGTCACATAACGATAGTTAGTAACGTGATGTATTTTACGATGTTAATTGAACAACCGTGAAAATGTCGACATCTTAAAATGTCAAAATGTGTTTTTTACTTGAATCGTCTAAAGTTTCTTCAACACTTAAAGTACTGAATGCTGTGTGAGAGTTGACTGACCTGTAGGACTTGTTTGTGCAGCTCAAAGTGGTGGCCATCAATGAGCAGCTGGATGTGATCCACCAGGACAATGTCCACTTTGACTCTCAGCTTGCACACTTCAGGTGGCAGGAACAACATTTCATCAGCTGTCAACTTGAGAGAGTTAGCTTGTTTGGATATTTACATACTTGTTTACATGCAGCTGCATGCTACTTTGGTTTGTCATGTATTTTGCAGTTTCATAGTTTATGTAAAGTATACTGCAATTAGTTCATGTAAAGTATACTGCAATTTCATTGTAATTTATGTCTAGTCAATGCAATTTTATAGTTTATCTAAAGTACACTACAATGTTATAGTTTGTTTAAAGTGCACTGCAATTTTATAGTTTGTGTAAAGTATACTGCAATTTCATAGTTTATGTAAAGTTTTCTGCGGTTTCATAGTTTGTGCAAAGTATACTGCAATTTCATTGTAATTTATGTCAAGTCAATGCAATTTTATAGTTTATCTAAAGTATGCTGCAATTTTATAGTTTATCTAAAGCAGTGGTTCTTAACCTTGTTGGAGGTACAGAACCCCAACAGTTTCATATGGGCATTCACCGAACCCTCCTTTTTTTTCAAATTCAAGACAAAGTTATTATATGTTTTTGGTAACACTTTAGTATAGAGAGCATATTCTAAGCAACAAAGACTTAATTTAGAGTTTTTTGGACGCTAGGGGAACATATTCTAATCAACAAAGACTTAATTTAGAGTTATTTGGTTAGGGTTCGGGTTAGGGCCAGGGTTAGAGCGTTAGGGTTATAAAGTCATGCCGAATAAAGCATTAATAAGTACTTAATAATGACTAGTTAAGAGTCAATATGTTACTAATTTGCATGTTAATAAGCAACTAACTAATGGTGAATATGTTCCCCATACTAAAGTGTTACCATGTTTTTTTTACTGGTGCACAAAATGAAGCGTACATGAACATCACCTTGTTCAAACAACAAAACCAACACAGTGCATAAACTCACAACAAATTGCACACCTGCAAATCAGTGTGACTTCTGCTGTTGCCGTATCCTTAATACGCCGATAGGGACAAGTTTTTATTTATAGGATGAGTCGGGTGTGTTTTGACCTCCGCCGAACCCCTGAGCCAGACTCACCGAACCCCTAGGGTTTCATCGAACCCAGGTTAAGAACCACTGCCCTAAAGTATGCTGCGATTTTATAGTTTATCTAAAGTACACTGCAATTGTATAGTTTGTGTAAAGTATGCTGCAATTTCATAGCTTATGTAAAGTATACTGCAATTTCATAGCTTATGTAAGGTATGCTGCAGTTTCATTGTAGTTTATGTAAAGTACGCTGCAATTTTGTAGTTTGTGTAAAGTACGCTGCAATTTTATAGTTTGTGTAAAGTATGCTGCAATTTTTATAGTTTATGTAAAGTACACTGCAATTTCAGTGTATTTCAAGTACACTGCAGTTTTATGGTAGTTTCTAGAAAGTGTGCTGCAATTTCATAGTGGTGTATGTAAAGTTTGCTGCTACTTTGAACTTCAGAAACTACCATAAAACTGCAGTGTACTTGAAATACACTGAAATTGCAGTGTACTTTACACAAGCATGTTCAAAGTTTGAACATGCTTGTGTAAAGTACACTGCACTTTTATAGTAGTTTATGTAAATTGAGCTGCTATTTTGGGCAAGGTTATTAAAAGCTTGCTACAGTTTTAGAGTAGTTTATATTAATAATTACTGCAAGTTTATGTAGTACAGTATTTAATCTTAAATTTGCTGCAATTTCATAGTACATAATGTACTTTTTGCGGCAAGTAAAAAACAGTAGTTGATGTAATATGCTGCAAGTTCATAGTAGTTTATGTGAAGTTTGCTGCTGCTTTGGACAATATATTGTACAGTAGTAGTTAATGTCAACTGCAAGCAAGTCCCAGTCTATGAGAAGTTAACACTAGTTTGTATATATAGATCAAATATTTGTTTGTCTTTACATAGTTTGGCATTTAACTAGCGAGTGGGCAACAAGTCCATGCAGGAGAAGACTGACTTTTATTTTGGTTGTTCAGGACTGACGGGGGTGTCCATGTTGCTGCTGACGGCTTAAGGGTCACGTCGCCTGTTCTCATGTGGGTCAAGGTACAGTAGGGGAACATGAAGATGATCAAGTGATATGATGTTCCAAGTGGCTTCCTAATGTTGATTACTTACGTCCAGGCGTTGGACCTCCTCTTGGACAAGATGCAGAAGGCGGGCTTTGACTTCTCCAGCGTGCGGGCGTTGTCCGGCAGCGGTCAGGTGACCCACATTCTTTTACGTGTAGCTGGCTGTTTATCAAAGCGCCTGGTGGGTGATGTCCTGTCTCCTCTTAGCAACACGGCAGCGTCTACTGGAAGACTGGAGCGTCTCGGACCCTCGAGCAGCTGGACCCTGCCTTCAGCCTTCACCAACAGCTACAGGTGTGTTAGGGTTTTTAGCGATAAACCGATGCGAACGGATATCCGGTTTGACAAGTGAGTGATTCGACTGTGATGAATTGATAAGAATCAGCTGTGAATCTTTATATTAATGGAGTATAGAAACACAAACCGGGTATCATGCAAAAATAAAAATCGGGGAATGTTTTTTTTTTTGTTTAAAACAACACGACAGCCAGGGCTGTCCACAAAAAGATTCCTGTGCTATTCACCATGTTAGCTTACGTAACTGCAGACGAGAACGGATGGACCGGGTCTTGCGCGAGACTAGCAATCAGTTGACAGTTTATCTGTAAAACAACGGCTGGCCTGGGAACGCTTTGGGATCCCCCGGCAGGAGCTGGACGAAGTGGCTGGGGAGAGGGAAATCCGCCAAAAGCCACCGTCAAGCGTCGGTGACATCACTAGTTTGACCTGTGAAAAAGACGACAGTTTTGCCTCGCAGAACGATTACCAGTACTTTTATTTTTATGTTTGTAGCTAAAAACACAGCAGTAACAACATGCCCCCGTGAAGTCCCCAAATAGGTGATGAGGGTATGCCTGTCATATTATTCTTTGATTTTGGACCTCTAAAATCAGCATGTCCTCATCTATCGTGTCAACAGGGAAAATATCCCCTTGAAAACTTTTGACACATTGGCCCCGTTAACGCTGCACACCAAATCTGATTTTTTTTTTGCCCTCAATTGACACAGATCTGATTTTTTTGCCAGCCTGAACGCTCCAAAGTGCTTCAAATCTGATCTTTTGGCATCAGATTCAGGCCACATTAAGAGGTAGTCCTGAATCTGATTTGGAATCAAATGTGACTTCCGTCTAAACGCAATGCGACTTGAATCTGATTTTGTTCCCGTCAGCTTTATGTGAGCAACATCCTTCATGTGCACTGGAAGGCTGCAGTCCCTAGCCCAAATGGATATATCGTCACAACTTCTGTTTTCGGTTTCTATGTAAGACTACATTTTCGGTGCGTCACATGTCAACAGTCCGCAAATAATATACTATATGTAATACATTAAAATATATTTAGATTTAGAAGAAATAGCGTTTGTTGAAAGAATGGAATTGACGCTGTGGCGCATTTGCTTACATGTGAGTTGAAAAATAAAGTTCACGTAGATCCACGCTGAGGTCTGTGTTTCCTCTACTTAACAGCATAAAAGAGAGAGGGGGGGGGTTACCCACATATGCGGTCCTCTCCAAGGTTTCTCATAGTCATTCACATCGACGTCCCACTGGGGTGAGTTTTTCCTTGCCCTTATGTGGGCTCTGTACCGAGGATGTCGTTGTGGACACTTGTGATTTAGGGCTATATAAATAAACATTGATTGATTGATTGATTGATAAAAAGATTACAACACTCACAATATATTACACTATATACATCCATTTATACATTATATTACTTCAATTTACTTTCATGTGAAAAAAACCCACACATTATTGAGGTGTCGCAACTTTTATTTTATTATGTAGTAGTAGTAAGTTCCACCCGGTCAACTTCCTTTGTTGTCTTTTTATCGAAGAGTGCATGCAAGTGACGACAAGGCCTGTGCGCGTTTACACTGGAGTCTGATAAAAATCACATTTTACTTGCAGTTTTAACAGTCAGCTGCAAAATAAAAAGTCAAATCTGGGCCACATTGGCCTGCAGTGTAAACATAGTCATTGACTTCATTTGCAAGATATGCAGAGCAGCTCTGAAGTACACTGGATACTTTTTTTATTGGACTTAAGGCTGAGACTTAGGTTCTTTATTTTTACTTTTTATTTGATCATTTTTATAGCCTCCCATCAAACAGATGTTGATTCAGCAAATACTTTTTGGTCCATATCTTACAGCATCTTTGGCGATATGTTTTACACATTTGCAAATACCATAAGTACTTTTATAGACTATGCTTTTTCTTAATATTTGACAAAAATGTGCCTTTGAGTGTTCTTATTCATCAGGTTATTGTTGTTTTCATGGCTTTCAACTGATCAGTTGTCTGTTAAGTTTCTTAGCCATCAATTCCTGCTCAGACTTAGATTAGTCAGATCTAGTCTTAAGCTCTTGGTACCAAGGTCCTAACTATTTATCCTCACATGAGCAAAGAAATAATAGTTTTTCTTCTTTTGTGGGGTAAAAAAAAAAGAATGTGTCCAACAAATGTTAACCTTAAAATCGAATTGTTCATACACTACTGAATCTTATTGAATCGTTCTGTTTAAAAAAATATATTGTTTTTAAATCGTATTGTAGCCAAATAATCTAGATACTTATGGAATTGGCTGTCACAAAGAGATGTACAACCCTACTGCAGTGTGTGTGTGTGTGCACCTGCACGCTCAGATGTCATGTGATGTCTTCCAGGACAGTTTTTCTGTAGACAACTCTCCGGTGTGGATGGACTCCAGCACTGGGCTGCAGTGTGAACGTCTGCAGGAGGCAGTAGGGGGCGCTGCGAGGCTGGCTGACATCACAGGGTCCAGGGCCTACGAGGTAGGTGTCTAACACACACACACACAAGACGATGGAAGTTTATTTATGTGTGCTTGTTCAGCGTTTCACAGGAAATCAGATCGCCAAAATGCAACAAGAGCAACCGCAAAACTTCCAAGACACTGAGGTCAGCTGGTGACCTGTGACCCCCACGACCCTTGTTGACGGCTGTGTGTGTTTTAGAGGATCTCCCTGGTCAGCAGCTTTGCAGCGTCACTCTTCCTGGGTGGTTACGCCGCCATCGACTACAGCGACGGTACGTGGTGTGACTGGTGTGTAACAATCACACATGATCTTTATCACGTCAGTCAGTTAATTTGTTCTTTAGGTTCTGGAATGAACCTTCTGGACATCAGGACCAAAAAATGGTCCGAGATCTGTCTGGAGGCCACTGCTCCAAACCTGGACCGCCTGCTTGGAACGCCACTTCCCTCCGTGTCAGTGCTGGTGAGAGATACCCACTTGGTATGCTGGGACTTTATGGCCTTTAACCTCCTCTAACCCCCGCCCTGGCAGGGTCCGGTCTCCTCTTACTGGGTGCGCAGGTTTGGTTTTCCCGACTCGTGTAAGGTGGTGGCCTTCACTGGCGACAACCCAGGTAAATCCTGTCTAGGTGGTCCTGTCAGTGTGGTGGTGATGTTGTTGTTGTCCTGGCAGCGTCGTTGGCGGGAATGCGACTCCAGCAAGGAGACATTACTGTAAGTGCACCTGGTGTCACATGACCGTGTCTGCTCACATGACATGACGTGTGTGTGTGTAGGTGAGCCTGGGCACCAGCGACACAGTGTTTGTGTGGCTCCAGCATCCTCGCCCCGCCCCTGAGGGTCACGTGTTGGTCAACCCTGTTGACTGGCAGCAGTTCATGGCTTTGTTGTGGTGAGTGTGGTCTTTTTAGACTTGATTTGATCCCCTCCTGTTGATGCAATGTGAGTGTGTGGGCCTCAGCTTCAAGAACGGATCATTGACCAGAGAGCGTGTGAGGAACCGCTGTGCTGAAGGATCCTGGGAGGTCTTCTCAGCTGCCTTGAGAGAAACTCCTCTGGGAAACGACGGCTACATCGGTGGGATTCTCTTTCTTACCCATTAACTCTTTGATCTTCTTCCTCTGACTTCCTGTTGGCATCTTTCAGGCTTTTATTTTGACACGCTTACCGTTTTCTCTTTCTCTGATTTCTTGTTGGCATCGTCCAGGCTTTTTCTTTGACGTGCTTGAGATCATGCCCCGCGCTGTTGGGATTCATCTCTTTGACGCAGACAACAACAAGGTAGGAAAATGCATGTGCGCACACAGACAAACAAAGCAGACAGTACTTGATGTGTCCTGTAGGTGTCCACAGTAAGTGCTCAGGCGGAGGTGCGGGCGCTGGTGGAGGGTCAGTTCCTGTCACGTAGGCTCCATGCTGAGCTCCTCGGTTACTCCATCAGTAAGAACACAAACACTTTGCCCACATACACAAACACCACATCTGTCTTAGTCTGGTCTGCTTTTAGTTCCAGGAAGTAGAGTTTTGGCAACGGGGGGTGCCTCGTGTAACAAAGACATCCTGCAGGTGAAATGTAACACACACACATTCCTTTGTCTAGCATGTATGTATTTGTCAATTGTGTGTGTCAGGTGTTGTCTGATGTCTTCAACGCTCCGGTGTACACAATTGATGTGTCCAACTCGGCCTGTCTTGGCTCCGCCTACAGAGCAATGCACGGTACGATAACCCTAACCATAGCGAGCTTTCTAACACACTGCACTGACATGCCTTCTAGCAGAGCCTGATATGAAAAACAAAAATCATAAAATATAACTGCAAATAGTAAGTTGTCTAATTAACTGTTATAAATAGGGATGCCCTGATACAAGTACCAGGGATGTGAGCACTATTTGAGGAAAAAAATAGGCACATTTCTATCAGCACGAAGATTTGTTCTCATATAGCTATCCTTTTTTGGCTGTCTTTTTGACACTTATATGTCCCGTGCAAAGTACCTCACACTTTTTGTAATAGATAATTATTACATTATTATCAATTCAAATTTAATATAAAATGATTTAACATGCATGCAAAGAACTTAAAACATTTCCTATTTAGCAACTCTTTTGTGGAGCCACGCCTTCTTAGGTAAGACATACTCGGCATATATAATATTCGGGAGTTGTGACCTCCGCTTACAATTTGTCACGTCAAAAATATACCTTCTCGCTAGCTATTAATAAATACTCTAAAACAGTAGTCCCCAACCACCAGGCCGCGGCCCGGTACAGGTCAGTGGATCGATTGGTACCGGGCCGCACAAGAGAAAAAAAAGAAAAACTTTTTTTTATTTTTATTTTTTTAATTAAATCAACATAAAAAAACACAAGATACACTTACAGTTATTGCACCAACCCAAAAAAACCTCCCTCCCCCATTTACACTCATTCACACAAAAGGGTTGTTTCTTTCTGTTATTAATATTGTTAGTTCCTACATTATATATCAATATAGATCAATACAGTCTGCAGGGATACAGTCCGTAAGCACACATGATTGTATTTTTTTATGACCAAAAAAAAATTTAAAAATTCCCCCCCGGTCCGTGGGACAAATTTTCAAGCGTTGACCGGTCCGCAGTTTCAAAAAGGTTGGGGACCACTGCTCTAGAACTACAACTGGTTTGGAATTAAGTTTTCTTATTGAAATCATCCAAACATGATTTGCAGCAAAGTAGTCAGCCGCCAACATTGTAGCTCGAAGGGCTAGCTAGATGGTTAACGAACTATCACGCTTTTTCTGTGCTCCTGATCGTCTCCCCGTCCAGCAAATCAGTGCGGCATTTAGGCAAGAGGAAAAACAGCGAGTACCTGCTGATGAGGCGAGCATTCGAAACATTTTGCGTTATTGAAATATTGCGGCAACAATTTTTTTTTGCGTTTTGGCAGGAATTTCACACTCCTGAAGCACATACTAAAAATTAGTACGCATTTGCCTCAGACTTTGTATGTGTAAGTAATATGCAACTATAATTATTTAATATTTGTTTATATTGACAAACTTGCTGTTTTTGACTGCAATATTCAATTAAGGACACTTATGTATGTTTAGCTTGTGTGCTAGAATGTGCCTAGATGCTGTTTAC
>NC_084745.1:11426677-11491677 GCF_033978785.1 Entelurus aequoreus
GGACACACACACAATTTTGTTAATCAATTAACATTTATTAGTGCACAGAAAAGTACGGACGATTTGTACCATTGAGTACCGGTATTGATTCCCAGGAACCGTATCGGTTCAAATGTGAAAAGTAATAATTATAATAATACATTATTATAATAATTATTAGTGTATCTACTGGGCATTAAGCTTCCCATGTCTTTAAAAACTAGTGATGCCTCTGTTTCTAACTTTAATGCAGATTCCTTGAACGCACCACAGTTATGTGCTATGAGATGCAAAAGTGAAACCTAAACATAACTTTGTCCGATGCTGCCACAGAAAGGGTTCTTCTCGTCCTGGTTCCCAAAATGTGAGCTTTGATGACGTTATGACGTCTTTGTTGAGCGAACAGTGCTGGGTTTGGAAAAACAAACCATTTTGCATTTTTGCACACATTACTAATTTGATTCAAACAACCTTATTATTTAACTTTATTTCATTTTAACTTGTGTAATTTTGTATTTTACAACTGAAGGATTTAATTGAAAGGAAACAATATTCAAATCTTTACACAAGCCCCGACCATGACCATGTGCCCTCCCCCCCGAGTGGTTGGGGCTTGAAACAACCGCATTGAGTGTCCATGCGACACGCCGGGCCCGCATCCAACATAAAGAACTCTGATTCATGCAGTCTGTTCTTCTCCTGCTAACGTCTCTTTAGGCTATCTTCATTCTCTGTGACATTCCATTATACAATAAGTGACTTAAAAAAATGCGCTAGCTCGATTATAATTTCCGTTGGATTTGCCATATACATGCTACTAATTAGCATCAGCGATTTTACGTGGCGATTTCAACACCTCCAAATTTGGTCATCAAAACTACAATTAAGATGCACGTTACAATCAAACCGCTGTATATGTAATAGGTACAATACTTACTGCACTTACTTCCTTACATAAGCATTCCTCAACTTTCTCAGTCTTTTTTGCAACTTGTGCCAGCTTTTTTTAAACATGCTGCAGGCATCAAATTCCAAATATGAGCTAATATTTGCAAAAAATAACAAAGTTTCTCAGTTCGAAAGTTAAGTATCTTGTCTTTGCAGTCTATTCAATTGAATATAGGTTGAAAAAGATTTGCAAATCATTGTATTTTGTTTTTATTTACGATTTACACAACGTGCCAACTTCACTGGTGTATATGTAATAGGTACAATACTTACTGCACTTACAGCACAACATTGTAGGACTCAACAAAGACAAGACTAGCACATTTACCTTAATGGCAAAGACTACTTCCTGACTACCGCAACACAACTAGGACAAACTGAAATGCAAAATAGAATCAGAAGTGATTTAATTTGAATGTTTTATTTCCGATGTGTTTAAAAAAACAATACATCATACAATAAATGTTTTTTATAAACATAGTATCCATGAAAGAAAACAAGATATAACAACTAAATAGTATAAATAGTCCATTCCAGATCCCGCTTCTATAGAGCATGCAGAGCCAACAACATATCAATTGATCAAGCATTTTCTAAAGTTTGATTCGACAAAAAAAATTAAAAGGTATGTATTATTTGTGGTGATATCAGACTGATATCGGTATCAGTCAATATCGAAGTGAAAAAGTTGTATCGGGACACCCCTCACAAAATGGTCATTTATTTTTACTATTGTTTTGTGAGCATTTTAAATGTTTGCCAACTTAAAGCCTATAATTCAATGGTGGGATCCAAAATAGGACACATTTAAAAAAAAGAAAAAAAAAGTGGATAAATATTTCTCAGTGGACTACCTGCAAATATAACATCTGTTTGAAAAAAAAAAAAAAAAGAAGATGGGCGTCGGCAAGCGCGGCGCTTTAAACATCATCATCAAGCGGGCTTCTGGCGGCGAAATGCAAGTCAAGATATGCGGATAAGAATGCGTCGGCCTCCTCATGACATGCTGGCTGTGCGGGGCCCGGCTCGGGCACGGGGCCAGACTACCTCCTGACGGGACGAGCTGACGGCCAGCCAGGCAGATAGCGGCCCCGAGCGAGGAGTGATTTATACGTCTGTGCCCGGCATCCTCTGATTATAAGGGTCAGCGCGCGACAGAGCCAGAGACAGGCGTCCTCAGCGTGGGAGACGCTGGCATTTATACACACACTCACACACACACACACTCACACACAACTAAATACACAATGTAACACAATACACTGTAGAGTAGCGCCAGGGAGGAATCTGACATGCACTTATGACTTATTGGGCCGGCCTTGACATTCTCATCCAGCCCACAACAAAAGGATGTGACCAATATGTGACTTTTCCTTTCAGTCAGCCTCCATCGTCATGGCCTCCAGTAATACACCATATACACTTGCCTGATTCATCATGGCCTCCAGTAATACACCATCTACACTCGCCTGATTCAGCATGGCCTCCAGTAATACACCATCTACACTCGCCTGATTCATCATGGCCTCCAGTAATACACCGTCTACACTCGCCTGATTCATCATGGCCTCCGGTAATACACCATCTACACTCGCCTGATTCATCATGGCCTCTAGTAATACACCGTCTACACTCGCCTGATTCAGCATGTCCCCAGTAATACACCATCTACACTTGCCTGAATCATCATGGCCTCCAGTAATACACCATCTACACTCGCCTGATTGATCATGGCCTCCAGTAATACACCGTCTACACTCGCCTGATTCAGCATGGCCTCCAGTAATACACCATATACACTTGCCTGATTCATCATGGCCTCCAGTAATACACCATCTACACTCGCCTGATTCATCATGGCCTACATATATAAATAAATAAATAAATAATATATATAAATACATGTGTATGTACACATGAATACATATAAATCAATGTATATATATAATGTATATATGTATACACGCATGTGTGTGTGTATATATATATATATATATATATATATGTATGTATGTATATATATATATATGTATGTATATATACATATGTATGTATGTATATATATATATATGTATGTATATATATATATGTATGTATGTATGTATGTATATATATATATATGTATATATATATATGTGTGTATATGTATACGTATGTTTGTATATACTGTATGTGTGTGGGTATATATGTGTGTATGTATATATATACAGTGTAGATGTATATACACTATATATATACAGCCTATACATTTATGTGTACACATAATATAATGGATATATAATAATTTTTAGAATTGAATATTAAGAGTATGTAAAAGTTCAACTCCTGCCTTGTTTACCTTTGTGACAACCACCTTAAAGCTTTGTAATCAATCAAGCAGCAAAAATGTGCCAAACATGCATATGTTTCTTTGCGTTTTTCCCATCATGCCTTTCAATGGATTTAAATGGGAATTTTCTTTAAGATTTTTATGGTGGTTTGCTGGTTTTTTATACATCTACAAAGTTCAGTGATCAGGTTGTGTTATGTGTGACCTGTTTGTTGACTTTTTGTGGTGGTTGAATTTCTAATTCTGTGCTATGACTCGGGAAGGTTGTTTGGATTGGGTCATATAAGTGAATGCTGTGTACGTAAAATTTGAAAAGTGCACCTTATGGTCACTGGTCTGAGTGGTCCACAATATAGTGACAAATAAGCACCTATAAAACCGCCAGAAATTGAATATGTAAACACCTTGCCTGGCCAGATTGCTTGTTGAACTGGTGCCGTCTCGCGGGCCAAATTGAAGGTTCCGGCAGGTCACAATTGTTTTATGCCATTTATGTTGAAGAAAAACCCTTTTTGTAAATGTTTTTTATTTCTATATTTAACACAAAATATGCAACATTTTCCCCAAAAAATATTTGATGTAATTACTTGGAGCCTTAAATCGGTCAATAATTCATTGATTTTGATTCATATATATATATGTATATTTTTTTTAATCCAACCAATATTCTCATAGACCCAAAAGTGCCCCACTCATAAAAATAATTCATACATTTTTAATATATTTTTTAAATTCAGCGCCTAAATCTCTAGATCGTCCGATCCATCCTTTAATTATAGTTTTTTTTTAAATATTTTTAATGTTTTTTTAATGCACTTTTTGTCATAGAAAACATTGTTTTAATGGCAAACACACAAAATATACAACATTTTCCCCAAAAAAATATTTAAAAGTGAAATATGTGATGTGAAGTAATTGGAGCCTTCAATAGGTCAATAATTCATAACAACATTAATTTTAATCCGTTATTTTTTTTAGCAATGACAGTTTAAAAAAAAAAAGTAGCCTGCATGGCAGCTTTGTGTTATTAGATTCAACATTGCAACTTTTTCTTGTTACATTTCACCTGTTTGCTCTTTTATTCCACTTTTTTTAATGTTATTTATGGTAATAGTATTTTTCGAATGTGCCGTGTAACGATCCTGTTTGTTCATTGTTGGCGCTCATACGGAGAGATGTTTCTAATATTGTGCTTTCCTGTTTTAGCTGCATCAGAAGGCCAGGGGTACCTAATGAAGTGGCCTGTGAGTGTGCATCCATCAAGGACACCAGTCATCATACTTGCCATCTCGTACTACAGAAAGGTTAGGACATTCAAGGATAGTAAGACATTTGTCATGCTAAGAAGGCAATACACATAAGTGTAGGAACCTTTTGTGTGTGCGCGTGTGCGTGTGTGCGAGTGTGTGTGTGTGTGTGTGTGTGTGTGTGTGTGTGTGTGTGCGTGCGTGTAGTCCTGGCCTTAAAAGAGCAAGGGTGTGCGTGACCGCAGCAGGATTAGTGAACATGCAGGTGGCCCCACCTGGATCCATATGGTGTTGCTGTGTTTAGTTTATTAGTGCTACTATGGGACAAACAAGAAGTCCCACTCCTACATGAACATGTGACACGGTTACACTTCTTTCTTTAACTTCATTTGTTTTGATTGTGTGTTGAACCAAAGTAACTAAATAAAACTAATTATTTATTTGCGATAATTATTTGATTAAAACGCTAGATAAATTAGTTTTTCAGTATATACTTCAAACAGCACTGTGACTACCCCAAAGTAACTGCAAATATAAAATTAGTAAAATAAATAATGTAGTTTACCATAAAAATTAAAAAAATATCCTTATGTTCATTTTTCTAAAAGTACTTACTATATAACACCTCTCTTTACAGTTAATTGAATAAATGATATACATATATATATATATTTTAATCGAAATGTCATGGTATTAAATACAATTGTTATTGCAATGCTTAAGTGCAAAAATAAAATTATTTACATGATAGGAAACTATTGTTTTTCTAAAAGCACTGTGTATTATTATAGTAGATAAAACAAAACAAAACAAAAAATATATAAATACACACATATATATATACATATATATATTTAATTGAAATTCCATGACATTTAAAATAATTATTACTGCAATGCTTTAGTGCAAAACATTTTTTTACATGAAAAACATTAAGTACTATAAATCATTGTACTGTATGGTTAAATACAAAGAAAAACATTATATTGAATTAAAATGTCATTACATTAAATATAATTATTGCAGCACTATAGTGCAAAATTGTATTTTTTTTTTTTTTTTAATTCCCCAAAAGCACTGTATATTTTAATAATTTTTGGTAAATTAACTATTGACTTTTTTTAAACATTTGTTTATTGGATTTGTGACACATACCCTCCAGAAATACAAATGTCAAATGTTTTTTTTATATATTTAATTGACATTTAATGAGATTTATTACAATTATTACTGCAATGCTTTCGTGCAAAAAATACTTACATGAAAGAGAAATAATGTATATTTTTGTAAAAGTAATGCACTTTACAGTCACTAAAATTTAAATTTAAATATTTTACATTTAATTGAAATTTTAATGACCATTTTTAGTGCAACATTGTAGGGCACGAAGGATTTACATGCAATGCTTTTTTCCCCCAAAAGTACTGTATATCATTGTACTTCACAGTCAATTAAATACAAATTAAATAAACGATACATTTAATTATAATTTCATGACATCAACTATACTTTTTTCAGTGCTGTACTGCAAAAATGAATTATTGACATGAAAGGGAAGTAAAACATTATTTTATATTATTGTACTTTTAAGTCAGTTCAGTACAAATGTAAAAAAAAATTAAATTAACATTTCATGACATAGATACAATATTTTTTGCAAAAATGAATTGCTTACATAAGTGGAGCTATGTATTCAAAGACCTCAATAAATTATTTTTATATACAAGTCTGCATAAAGTCCAAATGAAGGAAACATGACACAGTGCAGGTGTACCTAATGAATTGGCTGCAGGCGTCTTTCTTTGATGTCTGCTGTAAAATTCCTGTCAGCCTGTGCACAGCTGACCCCTAGTGGCGACAGCCGGCACTGCCTTCATGTTGTGTATTTATTACCGCCTGCAAGGCTGTGAGTGGCGTTGTGCAGGGAGCACACAGAAAGTTTATTTTGGAGGTGGAAGTGGACTGTTTGCTATTCCACTCTTTGATTTCTTTTCATAATAATCCATGAAGAACAACAAAAACACTTCCTGTGTCAGAGACAGCGCTCAGACGAAGTGTGTTATTGATAAAAGAAGATACCAAACAGCGTCTAGACTCTGTTTGGCTGCTGTTTCCTCCACTTGAAGGCATATTGTTTGAATTATGATTGTTACTATTAGTAGTAGTATCAACCAAAATACAGCATGGTTTGATTTCTTAATAAAACAAACTTTAGTGAATGATAAAGTAAATACACAATATTACATGTTAATTAGACATTAAATGAATGTCAGTTGCTCAATATTAATATTTATCTTTCATAAACTATATTTTTATGTTTTTTAAACCCAGCTGAGGTGCATATACTGTATTTTTACTTTTTCTAATGGAAAATAATGTGATTTTGATGTCATTCTTTTAAATTCTAATGTTCATTTGGACCTTTTTAGCTACATTTCAACATGGCAAACTCCCATTGTGAAATATTTGTCCACCAGATGGTGCTACTTTTTCCCACTCAAAGCATGCAGCAAAGTTTCACACCTTTTTACTGTGTTTTTGCAAGAATTTCTTGCTGCGAAAACAAACATTAAAAGGTGGGGTCATTTTCTTTCCATTAGAAAAAATTGTAAATATATTGCCATATAAAGGATTCAAATATAATGACTGCTGTATTTGATGTGTATGTTTTAGGCTGAAGTATTTACATGTAGAAGTTTTTGGTTTTACTGATGCTGCAAGAAAAATAATTAATGTTCTTACCAATCATTCAGCCGCCATTTTAATCTAAATTTAAGTGTGAATATTTCTGCCTAAATGTGTTTAAAGTGTTCAGTCGCCTTTGTTAAGACGATATTTTTACGTCTGTTTCTGTTTTCTTTTTTTTTTTTAGGAAGTCACCGATGGTGAGAAGTTGCGGTGTTAATTTGACAGAGCGCCACTTCCTGTCAGCACAGAGGATGTTCCCAGACAATCTTTGATGGAGGCAGCAAACCGGAGTAAAGGAAGTGGAGACAGGTGCTCGAAAAAAATGACTTAAGGATAAAAACAGACACAATAGTGCACATTTGTCTATCACGGCTAATTATACTAGATGCATTATTTTACTGTTTAATATACTTATATAGAGTTAGATCCATTAGTATTTGAACATTCGTTGTTTTTTTATATCATTTTGCATTCAAACAAACACAGAATATAAATACTACAAATTTTAGATGAATATATATTGTAATATTTAGACCTGTGACTTATTGTACTTTTATTTACTGCTCTGTAGATGCTTATTTTTCTTATATACAGTTAGATCCATAAGTGCATCAACATGGATTAATTTTGATATGATTTTGCATTTACAAATATATATTTATTATAAATATAATTTATTACAATTTAAATAATAGACATTTCAGATAAATATTTAGACCTGTTTAACTTTTTACTGTTCTGTAGGATGTTTAATATACGGTACTTAAATAAACTTAGATCTAGAAGATCCAGAACAATGACATGTTTTTATATGATTTTGCATTTAAACAAACAAATGTTTTTTTTTATATGAATGATTAAAACATAAATAATACAAGATAGATGGATAGTTAAATACTGTAATATTTAGACCTGTTTTTTAAATGTCCTGTTCTGTAGGATGTTTAATATACTTATATACAGTTAGATCCATAAGTATTTGGACAATGATAGTTTTTTTTTATAATTTTGCATTCAATCAAACAAAAAATGATTTAAGTATTAATTTTAGATTAAATATTGTAATATTTAGACATATTAAAACTTTATTCACTCTTTTGTAATATGTTTAATATAATTATATACAGTTAGAGCCATACGTATTTGAAAATTGATAGTTTGTATTTGGTTTCGCATTCAAACACATAAAAAATAGAACAATAATAATACAAATTTTATATAAATGAATACTGTAATATTTAGACCTGTTTAACATATTCTACTTTCATTCACTATATTCTTATATATAGATAGATCCATAAGTATTTTAACACTTGTATAGTTTTTATTAGATTTTGCATTTAAAAAAACAATCACTTTGAATATCAGTTTTCCGAATTAAATAAATGTACAGTAATAATTAGATGTTCAATCTACTCAAATAGTTGTATTATTATTTGGACAAAGATGATGAGTTTGAATTATAACATGATGTTTAACAAAACTATTTAGCTATTTCAAACATGTCTAATGGGCTAAGAAGTGTCTGACATAATTATAATCTCTCCTCATACTGAAGTGTTTCAGTGGTTGAAATGTTGAACTTTTGCCCTGCTGGAAGAGCTCTCCAGATGAGTAATAATAATCATAATAATAATAGTAATACGCTCCAAGCCACCTCACACTTGGCGTCCTTGACTCTTGATTCACTCCTGACAAATGACTTTCCTTTTTCCGCCCCACACCTGGCTTGTGGTCGCACTGATTGTTCAGTCACAATGTTCTCAGCCTCTCGTCGCCGTGCCTCAGTTTCCTCTTCGTGCCTCCAAAACCAGAGCGCTGGTCCTCGGGGCTCCCAAACAGCAGCCCAAAGAGTCTAGAGTGGACTCCGCAGCCCGAAGACAAACAGGCTGCAGAGGAAACTGACTGCTGATGTAGTCATCTTACAGCGGCCGGCTAAAATTGTCGCCGAAGCCACCGGGGGATTCAAACAAAGCGGATCGCCAGATGATAAATAGTTCTATGGCCTCTCACAATCAAACACTGCATGCGCTGCAAAAAACATTTTTTTAAACTCCTTTTACACTACTGCATTGCAGAAATGTCATGTTTATATTTGAAAACACAGTAAAGCTTTATGTTCTCTCTCTCTCTCTCTCTCTCTCTCTCTCTCTCTCTCTCTCTCTCTCTCTCTCTCTCTCTCTCTCTCTCTCTCTCTCTTTCTTTCTTTCTCTCTCTCTCTATATATATATATAAATATATATATACGTATATATATATACGTATATATATATATATATATATATATACGTATATATGTGTGTGTATACATGTGTGTGTGTATATATGAATATATGTATGTGTGTGTGTGTATATATATATATATATGTGTATATATATATATATACTGTATATATATATATATATATTTATATATATATATATATATATATATCTATATGTATAGTCAAGGTTTCTGTGGTTTATCCGTTATACAGTGCTCAATACCGGGGTAGAGCGGAATATACGTTAGGTCAGGACAAAACACAGAGGCTATATCATCCCTACAAGCCTGTTTCGCAGGTTTCCCTGCTTGTCAGGGGATTTTATAAATTAGGCTTGTAGGGATGATATAGCCTCTGTGTTATTTCCTGACCTGACTTGACGTGTGTGTGTGTGTGTGTGTGTGTGTGTGTGTGTGTGTGTGTGTGTGTGTGTGTGTGTGTGTGTGTGTGTGTACAGTACAGTACAGTACAGGCCAAAAGTTTGGACACACCTCATTCAAAGCGTTTTTTCATTTTCATGACTATTTACATTGTAGATTGTCACTGAAGGCATCACAACTATGAATGAACACATGTGGAGTTATGTACTTAACAAAAAAAGGTGAAATAACTGAAAACATGTTTTATATTGTAGTTTCTTCAAAATCGCCACCCTTTGCTCTGATTACTGCTTTGCACACTCTTGGCATTCTGTCGATGAGCTTCAAGCACACCTGTGAAGTGAAAATCATTTCAGGTGACTACCTCTTGAAGGAAGGGGCTGGAAATACATTTGCGGGAACATTTCCTGCAAAGCACTCTGTCATTCTTTGACATTGTATTTATTTGTTTATTATTTATTATTTATTTGGACATTGCACGATACATTTTGCACAGAGCAGTTATACCTACAAGCTCATTTCCATCTGTTGCTCATTCACGCAAAACGGGGCCCCGCAAATCTCAGGGCCCCTACGCACAGTCTGGATAGAGGTGCAGGTGACAGTGAGTTCTGAGCCACCCTTCGGGTTTTACCCTCCCCCTTTAGTTCAAAGGACACGCCTCTAGCGACAACCCTCTCCAAAACTTTGCAGGCTGATAAAAGCTCCATTCCAATTTGGTAAGGATCTGGATAAAAGTGCAGGTATACCTATTTTTGTTTTATACATCATTTTTGCCCCGCCCCAGTTTTTTTTAGTTTTTTTTTTTACCAAAGCCCTATTTTCACCTCTTCCTGGAAAGTTTTCACAGTCCACATTTTTCAATTGTTTCAATTGACCATTCCACTTCCAAAACATTCCTCCTCATTGGAACAACAAATGTTGCTATTTTGTTCTTTGTATAAATTCCCGGTTTTCCCGAAATTCCACGAATTCTGAAATATCCATTCTCAATTCAAACAGTTACGTCAATATTTTTCAATTGATTCCAAAACTTCTAACATTAACCCATTCATATCATCTAGGACATTTCTGCTAGTATTAATCATTTCAAAAATTCACGGTTTTCCCAACATTTCTAGAAAATTCCCATTCAAATGAACCGACGTATTTATTGTTCTACAATGCCCTAAATTCTCAAAATGTTGTGCCATTTTTAAACCCGATTTCGACCTTTCAATTTTCCACACACACTACTCTTTCACTATATCGAACGGAAAACACGTTTCCCCTTTCCCCAAATTCCCGGTTTTCTTTGAATTTCCCGGAATTTTATCCCCATTGACAATGAATAGGAAATATACAATCTATTGCATATCCCACATTTCTCATCCGATTTGAACCGTTCCACCATGCATCCCTCCACTCACCATGGACGTTCAAGGCAGCATGTTTCCTGGTTTGGAAAATTCCCTTATTACCAGGAATTTCCCCCTATTGAAAATAAATGGGCAATATACAAACCTCTCCATATCCCACATTTTTCAACCGATTCGAACTGTTCCAACATCCACACACTCCACTCACCTTGGACAATCAAACTACAAGTTCTAAAAAATTCCAGGAATTTACAGAATTCCTGGTTTACCAAAGCCCTATTTTCACCTCTTCCTGGAAAGTTTTCACAGTCCATATTTTTCAATTGTTTCAATTGACCATTCCACTTCCAAAACATTCCTCCTCATTGGAACAACAAATGTTGCTATTTTGTTCTTTGTATAAATTCCCGGTTTTCCCCGAAATTCCAGGAATTCTGAAATATTCATTCTCAATTCAAACTGTTATGTCAATATCTTTCAAGTGATTCCAAAACTTCTAACACCAACACATTCATATCATCTAGGACATTTCTGCTAGTACCAATAGTTTCAAAAATTCCTGGTTTTCACAACATTTTTAGGAAATTCCCATTCAAATGAATGGATGTATTTATAATTAGGTCTCAAAATGTTGTGCCATTTTTAAACCTGATTTCGACCTTTCAGCCATCCACACACATTAACTACTCTTTCGCTATATCGAATGCAAAACATGTTTTCCCTTTCCCAAAATTCACGGTTTTCTCTGAATTTCCCGGAAATTTCTCCCCATTGACAATGAATAGGAAATATACAATCTATTGCATATCCCACATTTCTCATCCGATTTGAACCGTTCCACCATGCATCCCTCCACTCACCATGGACGTTCAAGGCAGCATGTTTCCTGGTTTGGAAAATTCCCTTATTACCCGGAATTACCGGGAATTTCCCCCTATTGAATATAAATGGACAATATACAAACCTCTCCATATCCCACATTTTTTAACCGATTCGGACTGTTCCAACATCCACACACTCCACTCACCTTGGACAATCAAACTACAAGTTCAAAAAAATTCCATTCACCAAAGCCCTATTTTCACCTCTTCCTGGAAAGTTTTCACAGTCCACATTTTTCAATTGTTTCAATTGACCATTCCACTTCCAAAACATTCCTCCTCATTGGAACAACAAATGTTGCTATTTTTTTCTTCGTATAAATTCCCGGTTTTCCCGAAATTCCAGGAATTCTGAAATATCCATTCGCAATTCAAACTGTTACGTCAATATTTTTCAATTTATTTCAAAACTTCTAACACCAACCCATTCATATCATCTAGGACAATTGTGCTGATATCAATAGTTTCAAAAATTCCCGGTTTTCCCAAAATTTCTAGGAAATTCCCATTCAAATGAATGGACGTATTTATAGCTAGGTCTCAAAATGTTATGCCATTATTAAACCCAATTTCAACCATTCAACCATCCACACACACTACTCTTTCGCTATATCGAACGCAAAACATGTTTTCCCTTTACCCAAATTCCCGGTTTTCTCTGAATTTCCCGGAATTTTCTTCCCATTGATAATGAATGGGAAATATACTATATACGTATACTAGTATTGCATATCCCACATTTCTCATCCGATTCGAACCGTTCTACCATCCATTTACTCCACTCACCCTGGACGTTAAAGGCAGCATGTTTCCCGGTTTGGAACAATCCCTGATTACCCGGAATCACCAGGCATTTCCCCCCATTGAAAATGAATGGGCAATATACAAAGCTCTCTATATCCCACATTTTTCAACCGATTCGAACCGTTCCAACATCCACACACTTCACTCGTCCTGGACATTCAATCATTTCTGTTCCGCACATACACGCAATTGCCTCCGGATTTGCAAATTCTAGTATAGGTTAGCTACATTCGGGTGGAAGGCGGGGTACACCCTGGACAAGTCGCCACCTCATCGCAGGGCCAACACAGATAGACAGACAACATTCACACTCACATACACACACTAGGGCCAATTTAGTGTTGCCAATCAACTTATCCCCAGGTGCATGTCTTTGGTCTTCCGCCCGATTGTAGCTGAGATAGGCTCCAGCAACCCCAAAAGGGACAAGCGGTAGAAAATGGATGGATAGTATAGGTTAGAATTAGGGTTTGTGAATGATAGGCAAAATCCCCCCCAGAAAGTGCAGTTGCCCTTTAAATAATGCACCCATGCTACCTGTTTGATTTATCACCGCACGCTATTTTTAACCCAGCATGTGATGGAATCACGAGAAAAATAAACGATCGAGTCAGAGCATAGAGGCCGGCCGATGGCTAAATTTATCGCCGGGCGGCGGCGAGGACACAACGGGACGCTGGTGCGAGCGTCAGAGACCATAAAAGCGATCACCCAGGCCCGAGCGCTGGCGGCATATGCGCGGGATTACCAGGCAGCGACACACCCTCCTGCAGCTGTCCCGCCCGCCCGAGTGCTGCTTTTGCAATCTACTATCAATGACTTAATCACATCACGACACCACACACACTCTCGCGTCCCCGGCCAGGCAGTGACCTTTACACTAAAACACACATGGACGCTTGCCAACTCAAACATGCAGGAGTCATTCTACACCATAGAAGTCTTCATGACGCCCTTTAATCATATAATCCATCCATCCATTTTCTACCGCTTGTCCCTTCCGTATAATATCATATCTTAATTCTTCATTCGAACAAGACATTTTGGATCATTGTGTTTCCCAACTTTGCGGGGACTCTTTGGGGAAGGTCTTTACTGCAATGGAAAAACTCAAGTACATATTTCTCATTTCTAGTCAAAATATCGAAACAAACCTAATAAAAGTCATATTCCCCTGAATAGTCATTGTTCAGTGAGACATAAAAAACGTGTTTTTAGGCAACAAAAACTTTTGAGCGTCAGTTTCATATAAGACTTCACAATACTAGTAAGTATAGCAAATATTACGTTTTAATTGCTAATTTCCCTTTTCAACAAATCTTACCCAGACAAAAAATGTTTTGCTTTCTTTCAAGTTATTTTTGCTTATAATGAGCAAACAAATCTGCCAATGGAACAAGTCAAAATTGTCTTGGTAAGAGGTGTTGAAAAGGGAAATTAGCAATTAAAACGTATCATTAGCTACACTTACTAGTATTGTGAAGTGTTGGTTAGTTGAACTTTATTTCCAACATGTATACAATTTCAGTATGATACATCACACATTTTAATTTTTCTTTACAACATGAAAAGGAGTAGGAAGAAGCAGAGCTTATTAAATCCTACCCCTTTCGTACCTCATAGCAATTCCAGTACTGACACATGTTCACTTCCTGTTCTTCATTTGTGCGTCACTTACATCAATTCATTCTGATTACAACAGTTCCTTACATAAATTGTGAAGTCAGTTATCATGCACATAATGAGATGAATAATATATCATTCTCAATAATAATTCTTCCTTGTACTTTGTGAACACTTGTAGTTTGAACAGTTTCTTACAGTGAATCCAATTAGTGTTCTGTTTCATTTACTTGCTTACTCCATTCCATAGTTGAATTTCACATCATGATATACTAAAGGTGTTGTACGTGCATACAAATGTTTTAAGTTACAATTTCCTCTAAGGTTATATTTCTCCTCTTTGGACATAATTTTAGGTGTTGTCATTAAATTTCAATATTTTTGATTTAATAAATAAAAGGTTTTTTATGTTCTCTATATCCAACATTATGTATTATTCTAACTGATCTTTTTTGAAACACCTTCAGTGTATGAAGCATACTTTTGTAATTATTTCCACATATTTCTGCTCAATAACTCAGATATGGTAACACTAGCGAGCAGTAGAGAATATGGAGGGACTTTTATATATATTATTTATATATATATAAATTACATATTTGTGTCTTGAAACAATCTTGTGATGCTCAATAGTAGTATTTTTTTCCTCAGAATATCTATTGCCTAAAATGTTCTTATGTCTCCCTGAAAAATGACTATTTAGGGGATTGTGACTTGTATTAAGTTTGTTTGGATATTTTGACTACAAATAAGAAATGTATACTTGGTGAGATTGTGAGTTATTTCCAGCGTGTGACGCCGTGCACAGAGCAAGACCCAACAAAGGCATGTTTGGTGCAGAAGAACGAGCCTTGGTGACCTTTGAACTCACCGAATGGACAACAAAAAAAATCACACATTTTAAAAAAGATTTAACCAATCCTCGCAATTTAGTCCAACGCCCGTTACTTTCCCACACATTTTTGGAAAATCAGAATCATTTTCACGAATCAAACGCGCACATCAATTGTTTAATCAAAACTGATGTTTATTTCTTATGTAGACGAAGCAGGACTTAGAATTAGACTTCCTTTTTATTGTCATTCAAATTTGAACTTTACAGTACAGATAAGAACAAAATTTCGTTACATACACTACCGTTCAAAAGTTTGGGGTCACCCAAACAATTTTGTGGAATAGCCTTCATTTGTAAGAACAAGAATAGACTGTCGAGTTTCAGATGAAAGTTCTCTTTTTCTGGCCATTTTGAGCGTTTAATTGACCCCACAAATGTGATGCTCCAGAAACTCAATCTGCTCAAAGGAAGGTCAGTTTTATAGCTTCTGTAACGACCTAAACTGTTTTCAGATGTGTGAACATGATTGCACAAGGGTTTTCTAATCATCAATTAGCCTTCTGAGCCAATGAGCAAACACATTGTACCATTAGAACACTGGAGTGATAGTTGCTGGAAATGGGCCTCTATACACCTATGTAGATATTGCACCAAAAACCAGACATTTGCAGCTAGAATAGTCATTTACCACATTAGCAATGTATAGAGTGTATTTCTTTAAAGTTAAGACTAGTTTAAAGTTATCTTCATTGAAAAGTACAGTGCTTTTCCTTCAAAAATAAGGACATTTCAATGTGACCCCAAACTTTTGAACGGTAGTGTAACTCATGGTAGTGCAGGATAAAAAAAAGCAATAAGGTGCACATATAAATAAATAAATAGATTACTGTACAGAAAAATATATTGCACTTTTTCACATGCATCCACGTTTATGGATGTATGTTATATTGTCTTTTTTATTCCAGCTAGTTAATCCATTTTGGGGGGAGTTGAGGGGATAACAACATGTAACACTGGATGAGGCAATTCCTGAAGGAATTGCATGTGAATGCTCCAATGCTGACGTTGAACTGAAATCCTGGAATATTTTTAGAATTGTTGAAGTAGAGCACACAATTCCCAGAAAGGCTGAATATTTAGAAGTTGGAAGTGTTTGAATCAGATGAAAAATGTGGGAGTTGTGGAACTTTGAAGTATGTCCCATTGATTTTAATGGGAATTTTTTGCCAAAAATTGGGAAATTTTGGATAAAGCGGGAATTTTTTTGAAAGAGGTAAAACGCTTGAATGGTCTAAATCAGTGGTCCCCAACCTTTTTGTAGCTGCAGACCGGTCAACGCTTGAAAATTTGTCCCACGGACCGTGGGGGGTATTTTTTTGTATTTATTTTATTTTTTTCCATAAAGAAATACAATCATGTGTGCTTACGGACTGTATTCCTGCAGACTGTATTGATTTATATTGATATATAATATATATGTTGTGTTTTTTATATTGATTTAATTAAAAAAAAAAAAAAAATTATTTAATTAATTAATACATTTCTTGTGCGGCCCGGTCCCAATCGGTCCGCGGACCGGTACTGGGCCGCGGTCCGGTGGTTGGGGACCACTGGTCTAAATGAGTTGAAATGGTTGGTGTTGGAATTTTTCAAATCGGTCGAGAAATGTTAAAGTAGTAACATTTTTAATAGACAAATGGTATTACGGAATTCCTGAAATTTTGTTTTTTGTCCTGATTAAAAAGAATGTTTAGACGGTGGAACGGTTGAAGTGGGTTGAAAAATGTGGAAGGAGTAGTCGCCAGAAAAAAGAGTCTAAAAAGAGTTTGAAAAATCGTGAATTCCTGGAATTTTTTTTAACTTGGAAAAATAATAGTTTGAATGTCCAGGATGAGTGTAATATGTTGAAGGTGGAATGGTTTGAATCGGTTGAAAAATGTGGAAATGGTGGAAGTTTGAAAAATGGCCAATACATTTTGAATGGGAAAAATGTCCCGGAAAACCTGGAATTCTTGGAAATCTGGGAATTTTTGGAATTTGTCAAGGGAAAGCTCGCGATTCCTGATTGGCTGAACAGTTTGAAGTTGGAACGGTTTGAAACGGGTGAAAAATAGAAGGTAGAGCGCCAAAATCTGGAGAAGAAGAAGTTGAAGAAGTTTAATAAATAGATGAATTTTGGAGTAGAAAACCATATGTGTGAATGCTTTGGAGCATTCACACATATATATTTAAACTATTTATTGATCAAACTGCACAATTGTTGTCCTCTTGCCCAATTTAGACCTACTTCCTGTTCCTGTCTAATGTAGTACATACAGTAAATGTGTACTTCCTAGTTTACACTTATTTATCCAGGGTAACACGATGTAAACATTTTTATTTGCAATGCTGACCCTGGCAAAGAGGCAGAATTTACATGTTAGAGATGTTGAAGTGTGATGATAATCTCTCACCGTCTCTCATTTATCAAGAAGACTTGGCGCTGTAGATCGCTCTCAACAACATGCTCTTAACGTGCAGGGGTAAATGTGTAGGAACAGAAATGACTTTTCAAGTGTAAAACATACACGGAGAATGTCTGACACTGGTCGACGACAGAGCAGACAGACACTGTTTCTTTCTGTGATTATATTTATAACTATTAATAGTTTTGTTGAACGGAAATGGTTCAGTAATTTGACAATGAGCTCTGAATATGTGCTTTTTAGTGCAGATCTGGGCAAATTAAGGCCCAGGGTCCTGTTAAGATTTTCAATCTGGCCCGCCGGACATTCCCAAATAATTTTTTTAGATCTTTAAAATGGAAAGTGTAGCTGCCATTATGATGTGCAGTGATGTTTTCAAATAACCGTAAGTTTTGAACTAAACAAAGTATTTCAATGGTTGGAATCTGCGCTTTTGAATGATATACTAGTTACTATGGTAATATAATGAGTTACTATGGTAATGTAATTAGATACTATGGTAATCTAAATCACAGCAGCTCAGACGAGGCACCAAGCACTGTGGGTGGGGAGCGTTTCCACAGAGAGTTTCCAGAGCGGCCAGCCTGATATGCGGGTGTCAGGGACAGACGCGGAAGGAGATTTTTACAACAAAGTTCTAAAGCTTAGTGATCAGATATATCAGATTGTTGGTGGGGTTTTTTTTTACCCTTTGCGTTCGTATTTCGCTGTGTTTGTTGCGTTTCGCTTGATTGTAAAATATGTCGATGGACGTTCATATGTTGTCAATATTCAGTGTTTTATTGTTCATAGTTAACATTGTAAATCCCACATTCTTTATTTTCATGTACATTCTGGGTGGGTTAGGGTTAACCGTGTTACAAAAAAGATCAGTTAGAATAATACATAATGTTGGATAAAGAGAACATACAAACCCTTTATTTATTAAGTCGAAAATATTCAAGTTCGGTAATTTGGTAAACTTGCAAACAGCTAAAATGATGTACAAAGCAAACTATAACCTGCTACCAAAGAATGTACAACAATTCTTCTAAACTAAAGAGGAGAAATATAACCTTAGAGGAAAAAATAATTTTATACAACACTTAGAACTTTTAGCATATTTGTATGTGGAATTAAATTATGGAATGGATTAAGTAAAGAAGTTAAAAATTGTACTGATATGATCCAGTTTAAGAGGTTGTTCAAAATAATAGTGCTTACAAAGTACAAAGAAGAAGAATTATGAGAAATACTTCCAACCTTATTGAAAATAAGATATTCTTCATCTCAGTATGTTAAAAATGACTGAATTAATTCATTACATATTACAAAACTGTTGTGTATACTAATTCATAGATGTTATTTTATTATATAAAAAGGTCAGTAAATGATTCTATATATTTGTAAACGCTTTGAAGTGGGAAAGAGGTAGGATTAAATAAGCTTTGCTTCTTCCTACTCCTTTTCGGGCATGATGTAAAATTAAATGATATGAAATTGTGTGATGTATTATGATGTAAGTGTGTTCATGTTCGAAATAAACTAAAGAAAGAAAGAAAAGACTTCAGTAAAAAAAAGTACAATTCCTTTCCGTTTTGTAAGGCGGTCTGTCATAATGTTTTCAGCATTCAATCAGACATTATTGTGAGGTTTTGTATTAGTGTTCCTAAAAATAGCCATACCGGCCCTCATACACGTTTTTCTCTTAAATTTGGCTCTCCGAGTCAAAATAATTGCCCAGGCCTGTTTTAGTGTCTAATTTTATTTGCCGTTTAAAACAAGTATAACAATATCGTATTTGTTATCCTATTTTTGTTAAAATCCTTTGCTTTTTCAACACTTAAAATATTGACCACAAATTCCTAAAAATACCAGTTGATTTAATGTTTGTTGACAAAAACTGCGCTTTTGCCACAACTTCCTGAAAAAAATTAGGCCACGGCTATCGCAAAAAAAAAAAGCCGGCGAAATTCTGGAGCAATTGTCAAATCTTGTAGATGTTAAGTTAAAGTACCAATGGATGTCTCACACTCACACTAGGTGTGGTGAAATGTGTCCTCTGCATTTGACGCATCCTCTTGTTCACCCCCTGGGAGGTGAGGGGAGCAGTGGGGAGCAGTGGGCAGCAGCGGTGCCGCGCCCGGGAATCATTTTTGGTGATTTAACCCCCAATTCCAACCCTTGATGCTGAGTGCCAAGCAGGGAGGTAATGGCTCCCATTTTTATAGTCTTTGGTATGACTCGGCCGGGGTTTGACCTCACGACCTACCGATCTCAGGGCGGACACTCTAACCACTAGGCCACTGAGTAGGGTATGTCCCTATACTTTTGTACATACAGTGTCGTGTGAACCAGTCTGCCATAAAGACGCAGTTTTTTGGGTAGAAAAAATGCCTCAAAATCCAACATATTATCAAGATATTCAACACTTTGTCATCGTTTATTGATGATAACTGTTATTAGTGACTAAAGAACAACATACTCAAGCTGCTGAAATTAGTTTCCCCTGTACTTGTGCGACATACTCAAACACTTTTTTTTATGTCATGACAGATGCGCTCTGTGACTAAAAAACTGCAACAAAAAAAAAAGCTGATGCTGCAGTTTTGGTGGAGCTAAAACCCACTGCAGCACTTTGTTTGCGAAAGGCAGCTGTAGCTACCTGAGATGAGATTAGGGCAGCGCCATCGTTAAGAGCTGCTGCTGCTAATGTACTAGGCTGTAATCTCTACACTCACACACACACACACACACACACACACACACACACACACACACACACACACACACACACACACACACACACACACACACACACACACACACACACACACTCCACACTCCACATACACACACACACACACACACACACACACACACACTGTAAAAAAAATCCTTGGCTGCAACATTCTTTTTGTTCTGAATTGTTTATTCATTCTCACAAGGACTATTAAAATGAACATTTTGACTCTGAATAATTCAGAATAGGTGTTGTATTACAAAAAAATAACTATGAAATCCCCCAAAAATTATTTAGGAAAAAAACTTGTAGTTTTAAAAAAAAATTTCTTAGAATTTTGACTTTATTTTTTGCTGTGATCAACATGATTATCAGTGCATGTCAGTATAGGAGCCACATATAGTAGCATCTTGTCATCAAAGTGTTTCGTAAATGTACTCTTTAGGGGTGCACAAAAAAATAGATTCACATCCGAATCGCGATTCTTATTCATCCCGATTCTAAATCAATTCATAGTTTTTAAAAATCGATTGGAAAGTTTTTTTTTTTAAATAAGAGCAAATTTTTAAAATATGTTTAAGGCCATCTCTATCTTACTGCCTTATTCCAAACTGGAATAAATACATTTTTGTCCTCATTTTTAATTTGTAATTTTGCAGATAAAAAAAAATATATATATGTATATATACACTATCGTTCAAAGGTTTGGGGTCACATTAAAATGTCCTTATTTTTCAATGAAGATAACTTTAAACTAGTCTTAACTTTAAAGAAGTACACTCTATACATTGCTAATGTGGTAAATGACTATTCTAGCTGCAAATGTCTGGTTTTTGGTGCAATATCTACATAGGTGTATAGAGGCCCATTTCCAGCAACTATCACTCCAGTGTTCTAATGGTACAATGTGTTTGCTCATTGGCTCAGAAGGCTAATTGATGATTAGAAAACCCTTGTGCAATCATGTTCACACATCTGAAAACACTTTAGCTCGTTACAGAAGCTACAAAACTGACCTTCCTTTGAGCAGATTGAGTTTCTGGAGCATCACATTTGTGGGGCCAATTAAACGCTCAAAATGGCCAGAAAAAGAGAACTTTCATCTGAAACGCGACAGTCTATTCTTGTTCTTAGAAATGGAGGATATGCCACAAAATTGTTTGGGTGACCCCAAACTTTTGAACGGTAGTGTATATATATATATATATATATATATATATATATATATATATATATATATATATATATATATATATATATATATATATATATATATATATATATATATATATATATATCACTTGCACATAATACAACATAAAACAGGCTTATGTACATTAACAGTTTTTACAACATTTTTGTATTAAAAAAAATTATTATATATTTAAAAAAATCAGTACATACGGAAAATATTCACCGCTCTCCACTTTTTCCACATTGTCATCTTACTGCCGTATTCCAAAATGGAATAAATACATTTCCTCAAAATTCTACACACAATACCCCATAATGACAATGTGATTTAAATTTTTGTATTTTGCATATTAAAATATATATAAAGTATCACTTGTAAATAATATTACATAAAACATGCTTATGTACATGTGATTTATTTGTTTTTAATAGATTTTCTAAATAAATAAAAAATATATATACGTATTTTGTTTATTACATATGTACCTGTAATTTTTTTATTTTTAATACATTTGCAAAATTAAAAAAAAAAGAAATTATTTAAAAAAATTAAAAAAACTCACATGTACATAGTATTCACAATGCTGTAAATACTTATTTATGTTTTAATTTATTTTATTTTCAATAAAGCTGTGAAAAAAACAAACAAACTTTTCACATTGTCATTATGGGGTATTGTGTGTGGACAAAATGTATGTATTCCATTTTGGAATAAGGCTGTAACATAACAAAATGTGGAAGAAGTGAAGTGCTGTGATTACTTTCCGGATGCACTATTATGGTATTTCCACTTACTACTTTAACCTTAATCGTCTTCCAATTCGCGCTGAGATAATATCATGACTGTCGTGTCGGAGGCATGATGGTGGTCCTCGTGCGGATGACCCCCACCCACCCTGCCGTAGCCTGGAGGGCTGGGGGTCTCAGACCCTGAGCCTCTTGTTATGCAGCCGTGAGCCGCAGCAACAGGCTGGATAACGCCGGAGACTGAATTTAAAAACGTTCATGCCAATTAGACGGGATTCTCCTGCACGGCCCCAGGTAGGCCCATTCTTTGGGGGAGGGGGTTAAGAGGAAGTAAGGGGTGTTGAAAAAGGACTTGTTTTGGCTGGAGTGATGACACAGTGTGGTTATCCCCCCTCGGCAGCGACGTCTGGCTTCAGGTCCGGCGTGAGAGGATGTTTCACATGGGAGCACCTCTGCTACGTTTCCTCTGAAGGGCTAAAAACGGAGCAGAGGGGTCAGGGCGATTGACCCCTCTGAGAAGACCCTCTTCCTTTAAAACCAGGAGAAATATCTATTTATAAAATAGGACTTGGCCAGCTATAAATACACCAAATTATTATCTAGCTCAGGGGTGTCCAAACTTTTTGACTTGTTTGGCACAAACATACATATATCCATCCATCCATTTTCTACCGCTTGTCCCTCTCGGGGGTATATACATATATACGAGGTGTACCAAATGTTGTGGCCAATGAGTGCATGTTAGACTACAGTGCATGTATATATACACCTATATATACATATATACACACACACACACACACACATATATATATATATATATATGTGTATATATACAGTATGTATGTGTGCGTGTGTATATAAAGTATATGTGTGTATATATTAATATATGTATATGTGCATATGTGTATATATATATATATATATATATATATATATATATATATATATATATATATATATATATATATATATATATATATATATGTATATATATATATATATATATATGTATATATATATATATATATATATATATATATATATATATATATATATATATATATATATGTATATACACATACAAAAATATATAGCCTATACATGTTATGTTAATCCATCATTTTATCCATAATATATAGAGATGTCCGGTAATGTTTTTTTTGCCGATACCCGATATTCCGATATTGTCCAACTCTTAATTACCGATTCCGATATCAACCGATACCGATATATACAGTCGTGGAATTAACACATTATTGTGCCTAATTTTGTTGTGAAGCCCCGCTGGATGCATTAAACAATGTAACAAGGTTTTCCAAAATAAATCAACTCAAGTTATGGAAAAAAATGCCAACATGGCACTGCCCTATTTATTATTGAAGTCACAAAGTGCATTATTTTGTTTAACATGCCTCTAAACAGCAGCTTGAAATTTGGGACATGGTCTCCCTGAGAGAGCATGAGGAGGTTGAGGTCAGCGGGGTTGAGGGGGGGGGTTGTATATTGTAGTGTCCCGGAAGAGTTAGTGCTGCAAGGGGTTCTGGGTATTTGTTCTGTTGTGTTTATGTTGTGTTACGGTGGGGATGTTCTCCCGAAATGTGTTTGTCATTCTTGTTTGGTGTGGGTTCACAGTGTGCCGCATATTTGTAACAGTGTTAAAGTTGTTTATACGGTCACCCTCAGTGTGACCTGTATGGCTGTTGACCAAGTATGCGTTGCATTCACTCGTGTGTGTGAAAAGCCGTAGATATTATGTGACTGGGCCGGCACGCAAAGGCAGTGCCTTTAAGGTTTATTGGCGCTCTGTACTTCTCCCTACGTCCGTGTACACAGCGGCGTTTTAAAAAGTCATACATTTTACTTTTTGAAACCGATACCGATAATTTCCGATATTACATTTTAAAGCATTTATCGGCCGATAATATCGGCAGTCTGATATTATCGGACATCTATAATAATTATATATATATATATTATATATATATATATATATATATATATATATATATATATATATATATATATATATATATATATATATTTATATATATATATATATATATATATATATATATATATATATATATATACATATATATCATAATATATACTATGTAAAAAGTTCGATACCTTCTTTAGGTCTGTGTAATCAATCGGAAATATCAAGATGCTAAAATGCGCCAAACATGGATAAGTGTGGAAAAAGAATGTTTTGCATTTTTCCCATCATACATTGAAGTAGATTCAAGTGGGTGTTTGTGTATTGTATTGTATTGTCCTTTAACAAAAAAAAATATCCACACAGTTCAGTGAGCAGGTTGTGTAATGTGTGACCATGTGTGTTGACTTTTTGTGTTGGCTGCAGTTTGCGCCATGAGTGGGAAAGCTTGTTTGGATTGGGGTATATAGGTAAATGCTGTGCTGTGTACTTTACAGTGTAAAATTCATGGTCATTGACCTGATTGACTCACATTTACTCATGTTTACTCACCTCAAGATGGCGGTATATTTGCAGCATTTAGACTGTCAGCTATTTAAAATGAAGCTATAAGCACCCCGCCGGTCAGATTCCTTTTTAAAGTAAAGATGCTGGCGGGCCCCAATTTGGACACCCCTGATGTAGTTTATTAGAACCTAGGCCTGGGCAATATGGTCTAAAATAAAATCTCCTTTTTCTCACAAAAAATTGTATTTACAATTTTTTCTAATATTTTCCCCCTATTTTTAAAGAAACCAATGGATACAAAAGACAGATGATTCATAACACATTTTTATTGTATTTGATAAAAGATGTCAGTGCATACACTACATCGTATTTGTAGCAAAATTAATTTTTTTATATAGTGGGTTCTTTTTTAGAACAGGTATGAATAGGACTTTGTGTAAAATAAATTTCAAAGTAAACCGATTAAATTTAGGTATGGTAGCTCAAACTTTTTAAAATGAAAACAAAATAAATATCTGCCTGAGTTATATCAAAGCAAGTTATTCATCAAATTGTACACTGTAGAAATGACAATAGATTTTACAGTAAAAAAAAAACTGGTAGCTCAGTTGCCAGGATTTTACAGTAAAAAAAAACAACTATAGTACCGTTTTTCCATATACAGTAATATGCTGTAAAAAGCATCGTAAATTGTAATTTTTTTTTTACAATTTTTTACCAAATTATTATTATTTAAAATTTTTTTACAGTGTATGTAATACAAATATACTAATCAAAAGCACAGCAGTTTATTTTATAATATCTTGAGGTGAATTCTTATACATTTATATTCATGGGGGGGGGGGGGTTTACCCACATATGCGGTCCTCTCCAAGGTTTCTCATAGTCATTCACATCGACGTCCCACTGGGGAAAGTATTCTTTGCCCTTATGTGGGCTCTGTACCGCGGATGTCGTTGTGGCTTGTGCAGCCCTTTGAGACACTTGTGATTTAGGGCTATATAAATAAACATTGATTGATTGATTGATATGGTTACAAGCGGCCCTCTTAGGGCAGCCATAACTGCGATGTGGCCCTCAGTGTAACCGTGTTGGCCACCCCTGCCCTAGAGAGATACAACGGCCAACAATCACACAAAAGGCTCACCAACCCCCCACATTTCTATTGTGTTTCAATCGCGGTTAATTTTGGAGATCAGTTTTTCCTACACATCTCAGAAAAGCACCGCGCAGTTCTTGAAAATTCACAGAACAACCTCTTAATGTCAGCCTACCGTATTTTTCCGAGTATAAGTCGCACCGGAGTATAAGTCGCACCTGCCGAAAATGCATAATAAAGTTGCATTTTTGGGGGAAATTTATTTGATAAAACCCAACACCAAGAATAGACATTTGAAAGGCAATTTAAAATAAATAAAGAATAGTGAACAACAGGCTGAATAAGTGTACGTTATATGTGGCATAAATAAACAACTGAGAACGTGCCTGGTATGTTAACGTAACATATTATGGTAAGAGTCATTCAAATAACTATAACATATAGAACATGCTATACGTTTACCAAACAGTCTGTCACTCCTAATCGCTAAATCCCATGAAATCTTATACGTCTAGTCTCTTACGTGAATGAGCTAAATAATATTATTTTATATTTTACGCTTATGTCTTAATAATTTCACACATAAGTCGCTCCTGAGTATAAGTCACACCCCCGGCCAAACTATGAAAAAAACTGCGAGTTATAGTCCGAAAAATACGGTAATCATTTTCAATTTGGGTCTGGCAAGGAGGCGCCGTGGCCCTCCAATTTAAAACAATGAGTGTTGTAGCCAATAAAGTAGTGAATGCTACTTTATTATTATTATTATTACTTTATTATTATTATATTATTATTATCATGGTCTAGTGACACTGTTTCATAACATGGTCACTACTGCCTAGTTTCTCTTGTTATATTCTTATTTTACTGTTATATTTTTATTCTCATTGTTGCTTTTTATTTGTATTCTTATTGTAATATTTTTCTTTTTTGTTTCCATTTATACCCGCATTATTTACTTTTTAAATTCGATCTCAATTCTGTACACTGCTGCTGGAATTTTAATTTTCCTGAGGGAACTCTCCTGAAGGAATCAATAAAGTACTATCTATCTATCTATCTATCTATCTATCTATCTATCTATCTACAATATTCTTTTTGGATTTGTTGATGGTAGATGACTGAGGTGCTACCCCAAATAGTCCACTTAGAGCAGGGGTGTCCAAAGTGCGGCCCGGGGGCCATTTGCGGCCCGCAGCTAATTGTTTACCGGCCCGCCACACATTCTGGAAATGCTGTTGCAAAAATAAAAAATAAACATTAAAAAAAGTAGAATGAGGTTTTTTTTTCTTTTGTCTATCTTTATTTTTCTTTTTTTGCCATTGCTCAACAAAAAAAAAATCAATGTTATAATGAATTATTGATCTATTCAAGGCTCCAATTATTTCAAATATTTCACCTTAAAATGTTTTATGTGGAAAATATTGCATATATTGTGTGGTTGCCATACAAAAGCATTGTTTTCTTTGACAAAAGAGCATAAAACAAACAAAATATTAGTTCAAACGTAAAATTGACAGATATATCTGAAGTTGATCTCGTAACTTAAGTGTTGAAAGTAAAAAAAGCCTAATACAAATGTATCACTTTATGAGTGGGGCACCTTTTGTATCCTAAATATATTTAATGGGATAGGGAATAAGCAGTAGAAAATGGATGGATGGATGGGATTTTATTTATCTTTTCACTGTGATTACTCAAAAATAACAATGAATTAATATCAATGGTGTCTTGCATTATTGACGTTTTTAAGGCCTTTATTACTTCACATCAAACATTGCTTTCTGAAGGTTTGGGCAGTGGGGCAAATACTGCATATTTCAGTTTTATTATAAAAAACTAAGTTGTCTTGACAGAAAAGGCATAAAACCTTTTTGGTTTTTTAAATTTTATATCAACCTGAAGTTGATATACTGTAGAGCTTTACTGTAAGGGTTAAATTAAAAAAATAACAAAATAATTTGACTTGTTTTTAACATTTTAATGACTTAGACCCTTTATGGTCCCCGGGAGCCCCAAAGGTAAAAAAAAACCCAAATCCATATATTTTGTTATGATTTGAAAATGAAAACTATCAAAATGGCCCCCGCAGGCTTTAATTTTTCCATGTGCTGCCCTAAGTGGAAAAAGTTTGGACACCCCTGACTTAGAGGATTCAGTTCACTCTTTTCACCAGTGACCTCAGACAAAGTGCTATACATTTTCGTCCAATAGCTGCAAAGGGATGGGCAGAGCCAAAACATATGTATTAAATGAGCTGTAGCCTGTTGACACGATCACATAACACAGATATGTCATCATATATCTTTGCTAATCGGACCTTGGTATAATAAGTGCAATGTATTAGCATTGATTTATTGCCCAGGCCTATGAGAACCAGTACAAGACCTCCATCACAAATTCAGCCTTTTTTATGGGGATGTCCGATAATGGCTTTTTGCAGATATTCCGATATTGTCCAACTCTTTAATTACCGATACCGATATCAACCGATACCGATATATACAGTCGTGGAATTAACACATTATTATGCCTAATTTGGACAACCAGGTATGGTGAAGATAAGGTCCTTTTTTTTTTAATTAATAAAATAAAATAAGATAAATAAATGAAAAACATTTTCTTGAATAAAAAAGAAAGTAAAACAATGTAAAAACAGTTACAAAAAAAATTTAATTAATGAAAATGTGTAGAATTAACTGTTAAAGGTTAGTACTATTAGTGGACCAGCTTACGGACTGTATCCCTTGCAGACTGTATTGATATGTATTGATATATAATGTAGGAACCAGAATATCAATAACAGAAAGAAACAACCCTTTTGTGTGAATGAATGTGAATTTTTGGTTTGGTGCACTAATTGTAAATGTATCTTGTGTTTTGTATGTTGATTTAATTTAAAAAAAAAAATAAAATAATTATACCGATAATAAAAAAAACGATACCGATAATTCCCGACATTACATTTTAAAGCATTTATCGGCAGGCCGATATTATCGGACATCTCTACTTTTTTATAGATAAAAAATGTTTAGTGAAGTGAATTATATTTATATATTTATATAGTGCTTTTTCTCTAGTGACTCAAAGCGCTTTACATAGTGAAACCCAATATCTAAGTTACATTTAAACCAGTTTAGTTTTCATTGATGCTGTTGGACAACAAAATGTTTATTTGTGTGGTTTTATTTTTCAGCAATGTGGAAAAAAGCAAAACTAATGCTGAACAAAACAATAAAGTGAGGTCTTTAATTATGCTTGGTACATAACAACATATCATAGCAACCCTAAGTAGGAGGGCTAAATTTGTCATTTTTGGATGCATCTCTTGTATGGCGTATGCTCGGGGGATATAATTGATTGTTTCCACCGAAATATTAAATCTTCCTTTTCTGGCGATTAAAAGCACACAGGCTAAAGCGTCGCCATTGTTAAACAGACCCAGCGTGGACGTTAATGGACTCCACATCATGTACAGACAGGATGTCCGCTGCGTAAACTGCCCTCTCGTGCTGAGAAAACACGGCGCTGGTGTGTAACTCACACACACATGATTACCTCTAGAACCATCCGGGCCAGGAAGCCGGGTCACCGCCCCCCCCCCCTCCCCGGCCCCTCAGCTGTGGGAAGACCCGATTCAGGGAGCTTCCAGGTGAGAGGCTGGGGCGGCACATTGAGCAGGGGAAAACAAACCACGAATGCGTAAAAAACATCCCTGAAGCGGGCCCTGGGAAGTGTTTATGGAAAAGTGAGCGCCAAATTATCCTGAACACGTTTGATTGAAATCGTCACTCGTTTTCACAACAGCCCCGTCTGCTGGATCACAGGTCGTTAGAGGAGCTAAAAATTGTACTCAAGTAAGAATACTGTTACTTTAAATCAGGGTGCTTTATCAGTATCATGCTTCGAAAAGGTGTGCATGACAAAACATGCTCATTTTATCCATTAGTGTGTGTGTGTGTAGATATATCCACATATATATGTGTATATATACATATATATGTGTATATATATGTACATATATATGTATGTATATACTGTATGTGTGTATATATATCTATATGTATATATACATATATATGTGTGTATATATATTTATATATATATATACATATATATGTACTGTATGTGTATTTGTTTATGGTTATGTACACTTACGATTATATATATATATGTACATATATATTTATATATGTATGTATATATATTTATATGTATATATGTGTGTATGTATATTTATATGTATATATACATATATATGTGTATTTGTTTATGGTTATGTACACTTACGATTATATATACATATATATGTATATGTGTATTTGTTTATGGTTATGTACACTTACGAATATATATATATATATATATATATATATATATATATATATATATATATATATATATATATATATATGTAAATATGTAAAAAATATATATATATTCATATATACACTACCGTTCAAAAGTTTGGGGTCACCCAAACAATTTTGTGGAATAGCCTTCATTTCTAAGAACAAGAATAGACTGTCGAGTTTCAGATGAAAGTTCTCTTTTTCTGGCCATTTTGAGCGTTTAATTGACCCCACAAATGTGATGCTCCAGAAACTCAATCTGCTGAAAGGAAGGTCAGTTTTGTAGCTTCTGTAACGAGTTAAACTATTTTCAGATGTGTGAACATGATTGCACAAGGGTTTTCTAATCATCAATTATCTTTTGAGCCAATGAGCAAACACATTGTACCATTAGAACACTGGAGTGATAGTTGCTGGAAATGGGCCTCTATACACCTATGTAGATATTGCACCAAAAACCAGACATTTGCAGCTAGAATAGTCATTTACCACATTAGCAATGTATAGAGTGTATTTCTTTAAAGTTAAGACTAGTTTAACGTTATCTTCATTGAAAAGTACAGTGCTTTTCCTTAAAAATAAGGACATTTCAATGTGACCCCAAACTTTTGAACGGTAGTGTATATAAATACATGTAAAAAAAATATATACCGGTATATATATATATATGTTTGTATGTATGGGTTTATGTATGTATATATGTTCATATATGTGTGTACATACAGGTATATGTATGTATGTATATATATATATATATATATATATATATATATATATATATATATATATATATATATATATATATATATATATATATATATTACACACATACATACACACACATACATACATATATACATATGAGATCGGTAGGTCGTGAGTTCAAACCCCAGGCGAGTCATACCAAAGACTATAAAAAATGGGACCCGTTACCTCCCTGCTTGGCACTCAACATCAAGGGTTGGAATTGGGGGTTAAATCACCAAAAATGATTCCCGGGCGCGGCCACCGCTGCTGCTCACTGCTCCCCTCACCTCCCAGGGGTTGATCAAGGGTGATGGGTCAAAGGCAGAGAATAATTTCGCCACACCTAGTGTGTGTGACAATCATTGGTACTTTAACTTTAACTTTTAATAATTATATACATATATTTATACATACATCTACATATATACAAACACACATATATATATATATATATATACACATATATATATATATATATATATATATATATATATATATATATATATATATATATATATATATATATATATATATATATATATATATATATATATATATATATATATATATATATATGTATATGCACAAATTGTTTGGTTCATTTTTGGTTTGTTGGTTCAAGTGTTTTGGGGGGACGGCGTGGTTAAGTTGGTAGAGTGTCCATGCCAGCAATCGGAGGGTTGCTGGTTACTGGGGTTCAATCCCCACCTTCTACCATCCTAGTCACGTCCGTTGTGTCCTTGGGCAAGACACTTCACCCTTGCTCCTGATGGCTGCTGGTTAGCGCCTTGCATGGCAGCTCCCGCCATCAGTGTGTGAATGTGTGTGTGAATGGGTGAATGTGGAAATACTGTCAAAGCGCTTTGAGTACCTTGAAGGTAGAAAAGCGCTATACAAGTATAACCCATTTATCATTTATTTATCATTTTATATACTGTTAATGTTGCAGATTAATTTAAATGATTTTTTTTTTTTTTACTTTAATTAAATAACTTAGCATTAAAGGTTGGTCAAAAAATGTTGACAGTTCAAACCAGGGGTGTCAAACTCAAATACATAGTGGGCCAAAATTTAAAACTGAACAAAGCCGCGGGCCAAGGTTAAACAAATGAACCTTTAACGTACTCTACGAGCTATCGTCACGTCCGCTTTTCATCCATTCTAACATCGTTCAGACTCAGTCACAAGATATGTGCGGCTTCTGTACGCACACACGAGCGAATGCAATGCATACTTCATCAACAGCGATACAGGTTACACTGAGGGTGCCAGTATAAAAAACTTTAACACTGTTAGAAATATGCGCCACACTGTGAATCCACACAAAACAAGAATGACAAACACATTTCGTGAGAACATCCGCACCGTAACACAACATAAACACAACAGAACAAATACCCAGAATCCTTTGCAGTACTAACTCTTCCGGGACGCTACAAAATACACTCCCGCTACCACCAAACCTCCCCCCCACACACACACACCTTGTAGCGTCCCGGAAGAGTTAGTGCTGCAAAGGGTTCTGGTTTGGTGTGGATTCACAATGTGGCGTATATTTCTAACAGTGTTAAAGTTTTTTATTCGGACACCCTCAGTGTAACCTGTATCGCTGTTGATGAAGTATGCGTTGCATTCTAATGTGTGTGCATGCAGAAGCCGCACATGTTATGTGACTGGGCCAGCACTCGTTTGGCTGGCGTTTGGAAGACTCCCGGTAGGATCGGAGGGCCAGCTTTAGTGTTAATTTGATATCGCCTCAAGGGCCAAGTGATATTACACGGCGGGCCAAATTTGGCCCGCGGGCCAGAGTTTGACACCCATGGTTTAAACAATTATTTTCTTAAATTTTAGGCAAATTAATGCACTTTAAATCTTTTCTGTTAAGAACCATAAAACAATGTTAATAGTTATTTTTTATTGTAAGTTGATCTATATATTTTTTTCTTCCTTCAATGTTATGCAGAGGTGTACTTATAACGATTGTATAGACAAATTATACTATTTATTAGGCTTGTGAATTTTCGGACACCTAACGATTCGATCAGATTCCGATTCCTGGGGTGACGCTTCGATTCAGAATGGATTCAAACTCGCCATTTATTATTTGGTACAGTATAATAATTATAATAAATGTTTTTTTAAAACAGGTTAGAGAACCTTTTTCTAGTTGCATGGAGTTGGCTTTAAATGTATTTAAAAAAATTATTCTTATAAAAAAATACTTTTGAAAAATGTTATACTTTTTTTTTTAATTGATTTTTGAAAATTTTTAACGATTTAGAATCGTAATTCAGATGTAAATCGACTTTTTTGTGCACCGCTACTATTTATAGTCGCCGTGGGGCGTGGGAAGCACGTTACTGCCGACCCCTGGTCACTGTTCCTATTGGCCCCGATGCAAGCGGGCCATAACGGTGCAAAGTGAATGCAAAGCCGCTCATTTTGCAGCTGGTCTGCACCAAAATACAACCATTTTGTCTCATAGAAATCTGCTTGTTTTGTTGCTGGAAATGCAATCAAAATGTTGCAAACAAAGACTTGAAGAGGACGAGTGTTGTTTAGTTTGTACAAATTTATTTGTCAAAAGTGCAAAAGTATAAAAAACTGACTTAAAAATAGTGACTGTACAATATTTAACATCACAAAATGACTTCATATCCCTGCGAGACAGCAAAAAAAAAAATGTTCCGACACTTTTGGTTCAGTAGTGAGAAGATCAAAAACATGAGCAGCGGCCTTAGGAGTTGTTGTAGCTGCAGTAGTAGATGGTGGTGCTGGCGTCCGACAACATGGACGACGTCAGGCTCTCGGGTCCCTGCCCGCCGCCCTCGTGGGGCCCGTACGCCAAGGCCGCCAAGTCGGCCCGGCCGGAGGAGGAGGCGGAGCTTAAATACTGCTCAAACTCGCTGCGGTCCACCTCGGCCAGCAGCTCCGAGTGTTGCATGTGCTCCACGTTGTCGTGAGGGTGGCAGTCGGGCGGTGGGGAGAGCTGACCCGCGCCCGGGTGGCGCTTTGCCTGGCTGTAGTACATGGCCTGCAGGGGGGTGGGGCACCCCATGTAGGACGGGGGCTGCTCCGGAGCGGAGGCGGGGTGGCGCTGGAGGAGGGTGCTAGCGTGGTGGGCGGCGAGGGGCTCCTGGTGCTGGTACTCGGCAACCTGCGAGTGGTAGGCGGCGTACATCATGTGGCAGTCCTCCTGGGCGGGGAAGAACATGGAGTCGGACTCCACGGCGTCCAGCGGCGAGGTGTCCGGCGTGGGGAGGCTGTAGCTCTCGTAGCCGCCCGCCAGGGCCTGGGCGTCCGGGCGGTGGTAGTGGCCCAGGGGCTGCTGCGGCAGCTGGAAGCCGTGCTCGTGGTAGCCCAGCCCTAGGGCGTCCCCGGGCACCGAGGGGGCCTGGTGCTCGGACCCCCCGTGGAGCAGGAAGCTGGAGTCCAGCCGCTTGATCCTCTTCACCTGCTTGCGCCTGCGGGGCCGGTACTTGTAGTTGGGGTGGTCCTGCATGTGCTGCACGCGCAGGCGCTCCGCCTCCTCCACGAAGGGCTGCTTGTCCACCACGGGGAGGGACTTCCACGACTTGCCTGCGGGTCCAAAGACAGTCAGATGATAAACGTAGCCAGGGGCCATTATTAATACGCTTAATAAGACTATCTCTCTTCCTACATTTATTAATACCTCACTTGGACTATTTATTGTTGAGCAAGTAGAAAAACTATTATATTAATAAACAGGTTGTAAAGAGAAATATATCATTATGAATAAATTAAAACCACAACCAATAAATACAATTTAGATGCAAAAATATGATTTTATTAGAGCACATGTGATTTTTAAATAACATTTATTTGAAATGGCGAACACACTCTATAAGACCATTATGCCGATGTTTGAGTATATAATTGCCATATTTCCAGCATTAAATACGTATTGAAGTCAATAATTGTGACAATAAACCAAGGTGTCAAACGTACGGCCCGCGAACAGGTTTTATCCGGCCTGCAGGATGAGTTTGCTAAGTATAAAAATTCACCTGACATTTTTGAATGAAAGAAACAGCTGTTCTAAATGTGTCCACTAGATGTTGCAATAGCAATTCTTTGTATCTTTGTAGATGATGCTACATATGTACAAAATAAACCACATGATGTTAGTACATCAGTCGAGGAAAATCATCAAACTACACAAATAACATCCTGTAAATTTGATTTTGATATTTTTTCATCTTGATAGATTGAAAATTTACACCAATGAGTTGACAGATGAACATTATCACATAATTTACTCAGGAAGTATAAATAACGAAGAATACTATTAACCGCAACATGTAAGTGTAAAAGAAACATTATGATTTGTACATTTTCAGAATGTGCTTGTTCTCTTTTTAGACAAAGAAAACAATCTGAAGTTGTCTTTATTTTTAAGTTATCGTGCCGTGATTTTACCAGTCCGGCCCACTTGGGAGTAGATTTTTCTCCATGTGGCCCCCGATCTAAAATGAGTTTGACACCCCTGAGATATATATATATATATATATATATATATATATATATATATATATATATATATATATATATATATATATATATATATATATATATATATATATATATATATATATATATATATATATATATATATATATATATATATACACACACACGTTAGGTCAGAAAAAACACAAGAGGCTATATCATCCCTACAAGCCTGTTTTGCAGGTTTCCTTGCTCGTCAGGGGATTTTATAATATATATTATATAAAATCCCCTGACAAGCAGGGAAACCTGCGAAACAGGCTTGTAGGGATGATATAGCCTCGTGTTTTTTCCTGACCTAAAGTATATAGGTTTCCCTGCTTGTCAGGGGATTTTATATAATATATACAGTATATATATTATAAAATCCCCTGACGAGCTAGGAAACCTGCGAAACAGGCTTGTAGGGATGATATAGCCTCGTGTTTTTTCCTGACCTAAAGTATATAGGTTTCCCTGCTTGTCAGGGGATTTTATATAATGTATATATATATTATAAAATCCCCTGACGAGCTAGGAAACCTGTGAAACAGGCTTGTAGGGATGATATAGCCTCTTGTGTTTTTCCTGAATATATGTTAGGTCAAGAAAAAACACAAGAGGCTATATCATCCCTTCAAGCCTGTTTCGCAGGTTTCCCTGCTTATCAGGGGATTTTATATAATATATATATATATATTATAAAATCCCCTGACGAGCAAGGAAACCTGCAAAACAGGCTTGTAGGGATGAAATAGCCTCTTGTGTTTTTCCCTGACCTAACGTATATTCCGCTCTACCCCGGTATTGAGCACTGTATAACGGATAAGCCACAGAAACCTCGACTATATATATATATATATATAATTATGAATAAATGAAAACCACAACCAATAAATACAATTTAGATGCAAAAATATGATTATATTAGAGCACATGTGATTTTTAGATAATTTATTTTGAAATGACGAACTCACTCTATAAGACCATTATGTTTGAGTATATAATTGCCATATTTCCAGCATTAAATATGTATTGAAGTCAATAATTGTGACAATAAACGAAAGCTAACCAGAGCAGTGCACGGTGAAATATGAATGACGTCAGGCTTTTAAAAAAAAAAGTGCAACAAAGTGTATGAATGATGACTAAAAGTGTTTTGAATAACTTACCCAACATTTTGCTGAGTTCTGCGTTGTGCAGGTCTGGGTTCTGCTGGGCCAGCCTCTTGCGCTCGTCCTTGGCCCACACCATGAAGGCGTTCATGGGCCGGCGGATCCTCGGCTCGCTCTTGCCGCGACTCTGGTTCCCTCCGCCGGCCGCAGCAGCACCGCAGGAGCCGGTGGTGGTGGTGGTGTTGGTGTTGGCGGCGGCGACGACGCACGGCTCGCTCTTGACTTTGGACTCCCCGAGGGCCCCGAGGGGGTCTGCCCACTGGCAGTGTCCCATCCCAGGCATCATGACTGACATCGCGCACCTTGCCTGGTTCTGATCGTCGCTGGCGTAGCCCGCATCGGGACTGCTCATCTCTGGGAGCTTCGGAGACTTTCACGGTAGGAGTCTTTTTTCTTTTTTTTTTAAAGAATTAAATAAGTCGACAAAGTTGTTGTATGTACTTTTAAAGTAATATTCCCGTCCATTTGGGTCACCTCCGGTAAGAAGACAGGTCGAAAGGTTCTCACTCACTCGCAGTTTTAGGCTCTATAAGCGCGGGAGCAGCCAATCAGAGCGCGGGGGGCGTGGTCTAAACTACCAAAGGTGTCTGAAAGTTGCACACGCCCCGCCCTTATTGCCTTATTTGGAACGTCAACACAAAATCATTGCACAGCTCAAACATGATTAGAAAATGGTGCACATGATTGTGTGAATGCTTAAAGGTTTTCTACACCAAAATTCATCTATTTATTATTCAACGTTTTCTTCTTCTTCACCCGATTCAAACCGCTCCAACTTCAAACTGTTCAGCCTATTCGGGAATCACAGGCTTTCCCTTGACAAATTCCAAAAATCCCCAGATTTCCCAGAATTCCAGGTTTTCCGGGACATTTTTCCCATTCAAAATGAATTGGCCATTTTTCAAACTTCCACCATTTCCACATTTTTCAACCTATTCAACCCTATCCACCTTCAACACACTTCACCATCCTGGAAATTCAAACTACCGGTACTCTTTTTCCAAGTTCAAAAAAATTCCAGGATTTCATCTATGTATTATTCAACTTTTTCTTCCTCTCCAGATTTTGGCGCGCTCTACCTTCCACATTTTTCACCCGATTCAAACCGTTCCAACTTCAAACTGTTCAGCCTATTCGGGAATCGTGGGCTTTCCCTTGACAAATTCCAAAAATTCCCAGAATTCCAGGTTTTCCGGGACATTTTTCCCATTCAAAATGAATTGGCCATTTTTCAAACTTCCACCTTTTCAACATTTTTCAACTTATTCAACCCTATCCCAATCCTGGAAATTCAAACTACTCTTTTTCCAAGTTAAAAAAAATTCCAGGATTTTCCAGAATTCCTGGTTTTCCAAAGCCCTATTTCCACCCTTTTTTCTGGCGACTACTCCTTCCAAATTTTTCTACGCATTTCAACCATTCCACCATCAAAACATTCCTCTTAATTAGGACAAAAAATATGTTGTTTTTTGAACTGGAAAAATTCCCGGTTTTCCCGTAATTCCAGGAATTCCGTAATACCATTTCTCAATTCAACATGTGACTACTACAACATTTCTCGACCGATTTGAAAATTTTTAACACTAACCATTTCAACTCACTCAGACCATTCAAGTTTTTCACCATTTTAAAAAAAAATTCCCGCTTTTGCCGAAATTAAATATTTTTTCAGAAATTTGCATTGAAATCAATGGGACATTCTTCAAAGTTCCACAACGCCCACATTTTTCATCTGATTAAAACCGTTCCAACTTCAAAATATTCAGCCTGTTCAGGAATTGTGTGCTTTACTTTAACAATTCTAAAAAAAAAAAATCCCGGATTTCCCATAATTCCTTCTTTTTTTTTTGTTGCATTTTCCCCATTCAAAATGAATTGCCCATTTTTCAAACTTCCACAATTCCCACATTCTTCAACCCATTCAAACCATTCCACCTTCAGGAATTTCCTCTTGTAGTTGTTAATACTATTGCCTTTTTTTGGAACGTCAACACAAAATCATTGCATAGCTCAAAATTTATTAGAAAATGGTGCACATTATTGTAAATATTGTTGCCTTTTTTGGAACATCAACACAAAATCATTGCATTGCTCAAAAATTATTAGAAAATGGTGCATATTATTGTAAATATTGACGTTGTAGTTTGAAAAAAATACTATAACCTGGACATTTTCTGCTTCTTTGATGGGCGCTTGTCATACATAAAATAAATACAACACAAGGTTAAAAACAATACCCCGATTACCCACATCCCCCATCATCAATCATGGCTGAGTACAGAGGGGCCAGGTGAAGAAACACTATCACTATCTTGTAATATATGCCTCTTTAAAGCACTTTGAATTGCCTCGCATACAAATTGTTCTCTATGATAAGCTTGCCTCAGCTAATATAACCCCCTTAATATATTACATTTCTTATTATTGCTAGTCTTTACTAATGTTATTGTTATATACCTGTAACTAAAATGCTTTTGAGGGCATTAGCACACTTGAAAACGTAACGTATCTCAAAAGGAATTAGTACACATGGATGCACGGAAGTCATCAAAGACCAATAAGACGCATAGGTCGCAGGCCATTTTGGTTTTCAGGTCCCATTTTTAGGGGGAATTGGGCCAGTTACATTTGTTTATAGTTTTTTGTTTTAATCTGGGATGTGTTTGTTTTGTCTTTAAAAAGTGCTGCGGGCCAATAAAAATCAAGCTAAAAAGTTTAGCCTGGTAGCTATTTAGCAGTTAGTTTTTTATTGGCCCTCAAAATGTTATGAAAATTAAATGAATTATTTATTCTATTAGATTAATATATAACACCAACTATCTGCTCAAAAAGCTAAGATAACATGTTTTCCTTTTTCAAATAGTTTAGCATATTCTGATTGAATTGAATTGGGTTTAGCATTTTAAATGAAAATTGATCAAATTGGCTCCCGATGATTTTTTCATTTTATCATAACTAGATGAAAGGCAGCATAAGAAATATGTACTTGTGTTACATGCAATACCAGTCAAACACTTTTGGCTGAAGGTGTACCATATTACAATATGCACTTTGGTAGGAAGTATCTGCAAATTTCAATCAATTCATATCTTTTTGTAAGCTGATTGACCATCTCTGTGTATTAAAAAAAAATATTGGTTTGTACTCATAATGTGTCACTAATATTTTGCCTCTCCTCCTATGTGGCTGAAGAAGCAAACCAAAACATTTGTTTATATTCACTAATCGCTCGTTATTTTGCGCTACTAATTTTGTGGCTTCATACAGTCATGTTTTTGTTTTAAAAAATGTATTCATCAAAATGTCATTATCCTTGCAGTTTTGCGCTTGACTACAGCCTGTTATTGGTCAAAAATATGTAATGTATTTTTGCCTGAATTTTCAAGCATAATAATTAGGGCTGTCAAAAATAACAAATTAACTCATGTGATTAATCACAAAACCTGATCGCATTAATCATGTATCGTTGCAGATTAATCATGCAATTTATTTAGATTTTTTGAAATTATTTTTTATATTAATTTATTTTGAGCTTCCTTACATGTTGTTAGGTCAGTGATCAAGTCAAAAAATATGCATACAAAATGTTGCTCCACAATAAACCCCGACAAAACTGAGATAATAAGTTTACCAGGTTTAGGCAAATTAACTAAGTACATTCAAGTAAAACTTTTAAAAAATTGGGAAAAAAAAGATGTATTTCTAGACTGTATATGTCAAAAACTTAATAAACAAATGTTTAAAAAAATATGTATGATATGTTTGCATTATGTAAAAATTTCAGGGTGTTTTTTTTTTTTAGGTTAATTCAAATTTTGTAAATAATAATTTTACTGTGATTAATCACAATTAATCCAAATTCAAAAGTGTGATTAATCTGATGTAAAAACATAAACAATTGACAGCACTTATACAAAAAACATATATTTTTATTAATTAAATATTTACTAATGTTTTATTTATTAAATAATTTTTTCAAAATTTTTTTAATGAACATTTTTTATTATATTCATGAATTAAGTAAACATTAAATACATCTAATAGAGGCTCTAAAAAAAGTGCAGTATTTTTACAGGTTACTGGTTCTCTTAAAGATCTATGTGAGAGTCTATATTACTTTACAGTTTGTCTTATTTATGTCTTATATGTATTACAGTATGTCATATGTTCTATTATCATGTCCACTACTTGGATACAACTAGCGTAAAGGTGACTATATGGCTGATATTTCATGTTTACAGGACTGTAATAATGTATAAAAAAACATATTTAGAAGGTCATAAACTGTTTTTTTATGCTCCTACTATGAAAATATTAGATTTATAAATAAGAATTCCTACTTCACGGAAATTCATGTATCGTAGTCGGTTCTGGAACCAATTAACAGCGCCAAACGAGGCACTCTCAGGTAGTTTGATGCAGTCTAACTCAAAGTGTGCAAACAGCGTAATAATGAACAATGTTACAGTAGACCACCACCATGCATCCCACCGTGCATTTTCTAGATTACAAGGCAAACTTTGCTACATTTGTCATTAGTGTCATTGGACATCATCTTATCCGTACAACGATGCACTTGACCGCTCGTGTCCTCGTATTTTTGACGAGGGGTCAAAGGTTAAAGCAACCTAGCCGAAGCCCGGCCGGCGACCCGTCGGTGGCGGGGCTGCCGAGGTTCTTATCGGTGCCGGCAGACCTCCACCCGTCAGTTGTGGTCCAGCGGTGGTCAGCGGCGTTCCTGACAGAAATACGAGAGATGCTTAGGCGACCTCGCCGTGGCCTGGCATGTGCAGACGCCATCGGGGGCTCCAGCCAAGCCCCCGTGTGGGCCGTAATGCTGTCATCGTCCATTTTACCGCCGATGACCTGATAGCGCGCTCCCGCCGCCGCGCCGAGGGGAACCGTGCGCGTCTCCGGGAATGTTTGGGCGTGGGCACGAGCGTGGGCCGTTTGATGGGAGAAGTCATAAAGTCTGGCGTGCTCGCCACACTTCCTCCATGAGGTGAGGCTGGGAGTCAACTCAGAGGGACGAAGGGAGGGGACACGCCCACCCCCCTCCCCCCAACCCCCTTTCCTCCGCCCCGTGCCTGGGGAGTCTGGAGCTGGGTGGGGGCGGCGGCTCCCGACGCCAGCCCGCGGAGCGAGCGCTCAGGGAGAGGTCAGCGGGCTTGCTTACACAATGGCATTATCTCAGTTCCAGCCTCGGCTACTGCAGCAGTGAGCACTTCCTGTCCCTCTGCGAGCACTTCCTGTCCTTGGCCCAGGCAGCACAAACTGTCCGCCTGGCGAGCGAGCGAGCCTCCGACCACGCCGGGCGGGCCGCCGGTCGCCTCTCTCGCCGCGCTAATGTCCGCGGGTGGCTTTCTGGGGAATTGCACAATGTTCGCTGACATGGCGTGGGCGGAAGGCGTATATATGCTCGCACGCCGGCCCCCGGCCCCCGGCCCCGGAGCAGCCAGAGGCCAAACAATGCGGCTAACGAGCGCTTAATGCTCCTTTCTCTTCTACGCGCGGACACCAACTCCATCACCTTTTTCGCTCCGTTTCATCCCCTGTCATCAGTGGGGACGTTGTACCGGGGGCCCCAAGCACAGCGGGCCCCTGGGCTTTTGTCAAGTTTAAAGATTTTTTTTCCCGCCATTTAGATAAAAAGACGTGACAGATGTTGATATAAAATGAACGTAGACTTGAAAGCTCAATAATAAGGTTGCTTTGAATCAAATTAAGAATATTTAAGAAACCCCCTTTTAAAAACACAAAATGGTTCATTCCACCTGCATAGCGACTAGGGGTGTCAAAAAAAAAATACATTTTCGGATTAATTAATTCATTTTATATGTAACAATTCTTAATCGATTAAAAAAAAAAAAAAAAAAAAATATATATATATATATATATATATATATATATATATATATATATATATATATATATATATATATATATATATATATACTGTATATATATTTACACAGTCATGGTCAAAAGTTTAGATACACTTGTAAAGAACATAATGTCATGGCTGTCTTGAGTTTCCAATCATTTCTACATCTCTTATTTTTTTGTGATAGAGTGATTGGAGCACATACTTGTTGGTCACAAAAAACATTCAGGAAGTTTGGTTCTTTTATGAATTTATTATGGGTCTACTGAAAATGTGAGCAAATCTTGATTGACTGTATACATACAGTCAATCAATCAATCAATCAATCAATCAATGTTTATTTATATAGCCCTAAATCACAAGTGTCTCAAAGGGCTGATACAGCAATGTTCATATTTGCTTACATGTCCCTTGGCAAGTTTCACTGCAATAAGGCGCTTTTGGTAGCCATCCACAAGCTTCTGCTTGAATTTTTGACCACTCCTCTTGACAACACTGGTGCAGTTCAGCTACATTTGTTGGTTTTCTGACATGGACTTGTTTCTTCAGTATTGTCCACATATCTAAGTCAGGACTTTGGGAAGGCCATTCTAAAACCTTAATTCTAGCCTGATTTAGCCATTCCTTTACCACTTTTGACGTGTGTTTGGGGTCATTGTCCTGTTGGAACACCCAACTGCGCCCAAGACCCAACCTCCGGGCTGATGATTTTAGGTTGTCCTGAAGAATTTGGAGGTAATCCTCCTTTTTCATTGTCCCATTTACTCTATGTAAAGCACCAGTTCCATTGGCAGCAAAACAGGCTCTGAGCATAACACTACCACCACCATGCTTGACGGTAGGAATGGTGTTCCTGGGATTAAAGACCTCACTTTTACTCCGCCAAACATATTGCTGGGTATTGTGGCCAAACAGCTCCATTTTTGTATCATCTGACATCACATGGACAAAAATAAGACCTTCAGGAGGAAAGTTCTGTGGTCAGATGAAACAAAAATGTAGCTTGTTTGGCCACAATACCCAGCAATATGTTTGGAGGAGAAAAGGTAACGCCTTTAATCCCAGGAACACCATTCCTACTGTCAAGCATGGTGGTGGTAGTATTATGCTCTGGGCCTGTTTTGCTGCCAATTTTAAGTAACACTGCTAGCACATTCTAATGATGACCGCAGAACTTTCCTCCAGAAGGTCTTGTCTTAGTCCATGTGATGTCAGATGAAACACATATTGAGTGGGACAATGAAAAAGGAGGATTACCTCCAAATTCTTCAGGACAACCTAAAATCATCAGCCCGGAGGTTGGGTCTTGGGGGCAGTTGGGTGTTCCAACAGGACAATGACCCCAAACACACGTCAAAAGTGGTAAAGGAATGGCTAAATCAGGCTAGAATTACAAATTTGAATTAATGCTTGACGGTAGGAATGGTGTTCCTGGGATTAAAGGCCTCACCTTTTCTCCTCCAAACATATTGCTGGGTATTGTGGCCAAACAGCTCCATTTGTGTTTCATCACATGGACAAAGATAAGACCTTCTGGGGGAAAGTTCTGTGGTCATCATTAGAATGTGCTAGCAGTGTTACTTAAAAGCTGATGCATGTCCTGTTTTACTGTATTTATTATTAGTGTGCATTTATTTGAATATTCCAACAGATACTTATGCAAAGTCCATGCTAGTCGTGTTTGCGGCGTACAGGCACGTGTCGTAATCAGTCTCAAGATAGGAAGTGTTGCGATTGTCTGATTAGACCACGTCCTCTCTTCAACACCTGCGCTTTGTGGGGGTGCTGTAGGTGTTTCAGGGGGTGGGGGGGGTGCACAAGAAAAGACAACACACACTTGGAAAAAGTGGAGAGAAATGTCATCTGAGAATAGAATTCACACCTTTTCCCCTCCTCAGCTGCAACGCTAATAAACTCACACAGGAAATGAACTCGTTGATGTCAGCTGCCAATCACGTCGCAAGCTAGCATAGCGAGCTAGTCCGAGCTTCCAAGTTTCATGTCCGAGGTCGGACATGAAAGTTATTATTTAGCTGAGCTGGCACGTTTGCACCGGCCGGTACTGATTGGTTCCTCATACTAACTTTAGTTTGTGTGTTATTTGTCTCATTAGCAGTGTTGGGACTAACGCGTTACTTTCGGCGGAAAAGAGTAATCTAACGCGTTATTTTTTATATTCAGTAACTCAGTTACCGTTACTACATGATGCGTTACTGCGTTATTTTCATACTTGCCAACCTTGAGACCTTCGAATTCGGGAGATTTGGGGGCGGGGTTTGGTGGTAGCGGGGGGTGTATATTGTAGCCTGGAAGAGTTAGTGATGCAAGGGATTCTCCCGAAATGTGTTTGTCATTCTTGTTTGGTGTGGGTTCACAATGTGGCGCATAGTTGTAACAGTGTTAAAGTTGTTCATACGGCCACCCTCAGTGTGACCTGTATGGCTGTTGATCAAGTATGTCTTGCAGTCACTTTCGTGTGTATGCAGAAGTCGCATACAACATGTGACTGGGCCGGCACGCTGTTTGTATGGTGAAAAAGTGGACACGTCGACAGGATGTTGAGCAGTGGTCCCCCCCAACCACCGGGCCGCGGCCCGGTACCGGTCCGTGGACCGATTGGCACCGGGCCGCGGCCGCACAAGAGATAAAAAAAATTAAATCAACATAAAAAACACAATATATACATTCTATATCAATATAAATCAATACAGTCTGCAGAGATACAGTCCGTAAGCACACATGATTGTATTTCTTTATGAGAAGAAAAAAAAAAAAAATATATTTTTTTGTTTACTACCCCCCCGGTCCGTGGGACAAATTTTCAAGCGTTGACCGGTCCGCAAGTACAAAAAGGTTGGGGACCACTGATGTAGAGGACGCTAAAGGCAGTGCCATCACGGCACGCCCTTAATATTGTTGTCCGAGTGAAAATTGGGAGAAATTCGGGAGAATGGTTGCCCCGGGAGATTTTCGGGAGGGGCACTAAAATTCAGGAGTCTCCCGGAAAAATCGCGAGGGTTGGCAAGTATGGTTATTTTACGTAATTTTTTATGTAGTATCGGCTAGAAACTGAGAGGGTCTGAGTGTGTTTTATTGGAGCGCTGCAGAAAAGGCGACGGAGAAGAGGCACGTTGCTCTGTGTGTGGGTGTGGGGCGGGGGGGGACGTGTCTGTGTTTACTAACAAGACATGGCAGAGCCAACGTCGAGTTTCTTAACATGGAGATATTCTCACTACTTTTCTTCTGTCGACCACAAAGAAAAGAACATTTTAGTTCAATGTAAGTTGTCTTGGATCAAAGATCCTAGCAATTCAAATCTGCTGAAACAGCTACAAAAGCAACATGCTTCGAATGAAGCTAGTAAAGAAAGACACACTTCACCTCCTAAGCAACAGCGGCTGGATTTTAACGAGGCACTGCGCACTGAAGATACAAACACTCTGTCAATTCTCTTATATACTCTTTCATTCTAGACTTCTAGAGTGTTTGATTATCACATCACTCTAAATGTATAGACTATAAAGTTCACAAACATAAAGAGGGATCCTAGTGGGCCAGGCCAATCTTTCCTTATCTCTAAACTAAAACTGGGGAAATGTGTAGAGTGTTCTGGGCTTCAGACATGATTTTATTTCAGAATTCCCTGAGAGAAAAAAACACCTGGTTAGGCTTTGTGTATGTAGTGTGTGCCTTCCTTGGTTTACAGCTATGTTGTTATTATAGGGTTTGTTACTTATGTATGTTATGTTGCAGCTATTTAAAATAGTTTTGTAAATTTTTTCTGGCCTGAAACAAATTGGCCCTTTGAAACATACCTTTGTCTTTGTGTGTTGTATGTAGACCACATTGCTTAGCAGAGTTCAGTGATGCAAATGCATGTCAAGTTGATCAACACATTGTATTATTCTCCAGTGCAATAACAGTACTGAAATGAAGGCTAAAATGGCATTAAAGGGGGCCTTAAAAAAATATACATATACACTACTGTTCAAAAGTTTGGGGTCACATTGAAATGTGATTATTTTTAAGGAAAAGTACTGTACTTTTCAATGAAGATAACTTTAAACTAGTCTTAACTTTAAAGAAATACACTCTATACATTGCTAATGTGATAAATGACTATTCTAGCTGCAAATGTCTGGTTTTTGGTGCAATATCTACATAGGTGTATAGAGGCTAATTTCCAGCAACTATCACTCCAGTGTTTGCTCATTGGCTCAGAAGGCTAATTGATGATTAGAAAACCCTTGGGCAATCATGTTCACACATCTGAAAACAGTTTAGCTCGTTACAGAAGCTACAAAACTGACCTTCCTTTGAGCAGATTGAGTTTCTGGAGCATCACATTTGTGGGGTCAATTAAACGCTCAAAATGGCCAGAAAAAAAGAACTTTCATCTGAAACTCGACAGTCTATTCTTGTTCTTAAAAATGAAGGCTATTCCACAAAATTGTTTGGGTGACCCCAAACTTTTCAACGGTAGTGTATATATATATATATATATATATACAGTTCAGACCAAAAGTATGGAAACACCTTCTCATTTCAATGCGTTTTCTTTATTTTCAAGACTATTTACATTGTAGATTGTCACGGAAGGCATCAAAACTATGACACCTGTGAAGTGAAAACCCTTTCAGGAGACTACCTCTTGAAGCTCATTGAGAGAATGCCAAGAGTGTGCAAAGCAGTAATCAGAGCAAAGGGTGGCAATTTTGAAGAAACTAGAATATAAAACATGTTTTCAGTTATTTCACCTTTTTTTGTTCAGTACATAACTCTACATGTGTTCATTCATAGTTTTGATGCCTTCAGTGACAATCTACAATGTAAATAGTCATGAAAATAAGGAAAACGCATTGAATGAGAAGGTGTGTCCAAACTTTTAGCCTGGACTGTACATATATATATATTTTTTTTAAAGTGATGAATCAATTTAGAATCAGGATGCATTAGAATCGTGATTCGGATGTAAAAAAAAATTTTGTGCACCCCTAATAAACAACATGTACCAAACAGAACCATAGGGGTGTGAATCTTTGGGCACTTAACGATTCAATCCGTTTTCTGGAGTGATGATTCGATTCAGAATCGATTCTGGATTGAAACCGATTCTCTCAGTGTATTATTTGGTTTAATAATTATAATGAAACTTTTTCAAAACAGGTTCCAAGGTTGCATGGAGATGGCCTAAAAATTTATTTATTAATTAATTTTGATTCTTATTTTTTTAAGCCAATTTTTAAAAATTTTAATCCATTTATGAGTAAGAATCGTGGTTCAAATGTGAATCGTTTTTTGTTTTTTTTTCCCAACCTACCAAACCATGCTTAATTTTGCTAGCCGAGATGTGTTTTAATTGTTGCTTTGATCAGTTTTATTACCGTAGTTATTTAGATTTATTACATCAATAGAACAATTTCCATCACCCGGTTTAGGTCCAACTAACTAACTCTTCCAAGTCTTATTGGTGGGAACATTGTGTCGTGAGGCGCATGCACACACACACACACACACACACACACACACACACACACACACACACACACACACACACACACACACACACACACACACACACACACACACACACACACACACACACTCCCTCCTCATTGTTTGGGAGGCGTTAATCTGTCAGGAATCTACCCGGGAATCAGGTGGGGAATCTGCTCAGCCCCCGCTTTGTTTACTGGCCTCTACATGGAGCCAGCCAAGCCGAGGGGACATTTTGGACATTTGGCACCACACACACTCAACCCCTGCAAGAAGATGCCGCGTTGATAAAAGTGTTTGGACATGAAAACGTCCTCCTTATCAACGCGTCGCCTCCTTTTCTGTTGAAGCAAACCGAGGCTTCACGAGGATGTTGTGTCGGCTAACAATAAAACGGACGTAGCTCGCTCGCCAGATAACATCCACCATATAATAATAATAATAATAGGCTTTATTTGTAAAAATCATTTTACATTGAGTAAACAACCTCAAAGTGCTAGTGTATTTAAAAAATATAAGTAAATAAACAGATTAAAAAAAAAAAAAAGTAATAAAAATAAAAACTAGAACAGCCTAATACAGGCCTGGGCAATTATTTTGACTCGGTGGCCAAATTTAGAGAAAAAAGTGTGTCTGGGGGCCGGTATATCTATTTTTAGGAACACTAATACAAAACCTCACAATAATGTCCGATTGAATGCTAAAAACGTTATGACAGACCGCCTTAAAAAACTTAATGGAATTTAAAAATTTTCTATGAACGATAAAACTCTGAATATTGACAACATATGAACGTCACACCCCCTTTCGATCAACATGTTTTACAATCAAGTGAAACGCAACAAACAGTGAAATATGAACGCAAAGGGTACAAAATAAACCCACCTAAAATCTGATACATCTGATCTTTGTTGAATTTCCCCCGGGGACCAATAAAGTACTTTCTATTCTATTATATTCTATTTTATATATCACTAAGCTTTAGAACTTTGTTGTGAAAATCTCCTTCCGCGTCTGTGGAAACGCTTCCCGCCCACACTGCTTGGTGCCTCGTCTGAGCTGCTGTGACGTAGATTACCATAGTAACTAGTTAGATTATCATAGTAACTAATTAGATGACCATAGTAACTAATTAGATGACGATAGTAACTAATTAGATGACCATAGTAACTAATTAGATGACCATAGTAACTCATTAGATGACCATAGTAACTCATTAGATTACCATAGTAACTAATTTGATGACCATAGTAACTATTTAGATGACCATAATAACTATTTAGATGACCATAGTAACTAGTATATCATCCATAAGCGCAGATTCCAAGCATTGAAATACTTTGTATAGTTGAAGACTTATGATCATTAGAAAACATCACTACACATCATAATGGCAGCTATACTTTCCATCTTAAAGATCTAAAAAAATTATTTGGGAATGTCCGGCGGGCCAGATTGAAAAGCTCAACGTCTGGCCTAATAGCTAGAACTAGTATGCATATACACTACCGTTCAAAAGTTTGGGGTCACCTAAACAATTTTGTAGAATAGCCTTCGTTTCTAAGAACAAGAATAGACTGTCGAGTTTCAGATGAAAGTTCTCTTTTTCTGGCCATTTTGAGCGTTTAATTGACCCCACAAATGTGATGCTCCAGAAACTCAATCTGCTCAAAGGAAGGTCAGTTTTGTAGCTTCTGTAACGAGCTAAACTGTTTTCAGATGTGTGAACATAATTGCACAAGGGTTTTCTAATCATCAATTAGCCTTCTGAGCCAATGAGCAAACACATTGTACCATTAGAACACTGGAGTGATAGTTTCTGGAAATGGGCCTCTATACACCTATGTAGATATTGCACCAAAAACCAGACATTTGCAGCTAGAATAGTCATTTACCACATTAGCAATGTATAGAGTGTATTTCTTTAAAGTTAAGACTAGTTTAAAGTTATCTTCATTTTAAAGTTATCTTCATTGAAAAGTACAGTGCTTTTCCTTCAAAAATAAGGACATTTCAATGTGACCCCAAACTTTTGAACGGTAGTGTATCTAAAACAAAAAAGGCTTTTTTTAAAAAGAAGGTTTTTTAAGCCTTTTTTAAAAGCATCCACAGTCTGTGGTTCCCTCAGGTGGTCAGGGAGAGCGTTCCACAGACTGGGAGCGGCGGAGCAGAAAGCCCGGTCTCCCATAGTTCGTAGCTTTGTCCTCGTAGGTCGGAGGAGGTTAGCCTGTCCGGAGCGGAGGTGTGGTGTGGAGGATTTGGGGGTGAGTAGTTCTTTGAGGTAGAGGGGGGCATTTCCATGGAGGCACTGGTGGGTTAGTAGGGAGACTTTGTATTCTATCCTGAGTGGAACAGGAAGCCAGTGAAGGGATTTGAGAATTGGTGTGATATGGTCATATTTCCGCACTCTCATCAGGATCCTAGCAGCACTGTTCTGTATGTATTGCAGCTTCTGGATGTTCTTGCTGGGGATCCCGACAAGGAGTACGTTGCAGTAGTCTATCTGGACGTCAACACCAATACAAGTGGAATGATTACATGAGCTCATTGTGACATGTCTCATGCAAAATAACGATGAAGTCAAAATGAGTGCTATGCAAAAATGTCCCCTAGTGGCTGTGAAAAGTGCAAGATTATCTTTGTTGATCATCTTACTACAAAAATGGCTGCAAATGAGTGTCACATCTCGTTTGAGTCGTGCCGTTTGCCAAAGAAAGACGTGGCGGAGTCGCCAAAACCGTTTAGCAATTCCCAACAATTAGCTGAGATATCGACGGATACGCCAACCCCCCCCCCACACCTCCCTCCACCTCTTCGCGTGGAGCGGGGAAGACGAGGTGCGAGGCGGTTAGCGCACTCACAGCTGAAATGGTGTGTGGCGACACGTGGCGTTGTGTTAATTGTGCACAAAAACATGCAAAATGGAGACGGGCAAAAAAACCCGCCTCCGCACGTTTGATGCCGCTGTAAGCTCTTGCTGATATATGTAATCACACTTTTTGAGTGCTTCTTACAGTGTGGGTGAAGACATATTTAGGGCAGGACACTTCACCCTTGCCCCCGGTGCCACTCACACCGGTGAATGAATGTTGAATGAATGATAGGTGGTGGTCGGAAGGGCCGTAGGCGCAAATTGGCAGCCACGCTTCCGTCAGTCTACCCCAGGGCAGCTGTGGCTACGAAAGTAGCTTACCACCACCAGGTGTGAATGAATGATGGGTTTTTAACATGTAAAGCGACTTTGGGTACTTAGAAAAGCGCTATATAAATCCCAGGTATTATTATTATTATTATTATTATTATATTTGTATTTATGTGTCTTATGTCATGATTGTGTCACATATGAACTAGGGCTGCAACTAACGATTCATTTGATAATCGATTAATCTGACGATTATTACTTCGATTAATCGATTAATAATCGGATAAATGGGACAAACTACATTTCTATCCTTTCCAGTATTTTATTGAAAAAAACCAGCATACTGGCACCATACTTATTTTGATTATTGTTTCTCAGCTGTTTGTACATGTTGCAGTTTATAAATAAAGGTTTATTAAAAAAAAAAAAAAAAAAATTAAATTGCCTCTGCGCATGCGCATAGCATAGATACAACGAATCGATGACTAAATTAATCGCCAACTATTTTAATAATCGATTTTAATCGATTTAATCGATTAGTTGTTGCAGCCCTAATATGAACATTTATTTGCTGTGTCATACGTGCTTTGGAGCAATGACGTCATCATTTGGCCACAGGATCGAATCTGGGGATTGCCGATATGTCCCCCTGGTTTATATGTTGCATTTCCATCTCCGTTCATTCTCCTGAACGTCCCTTCCACAGCACACCTGTCAGAGATGTGCACGTGTCTTTTATACAGAGAGGCATGGCAACAGTGGAATATTTAGTTATTTTCTAAACATTTAGCTTTACACTTGGTGAAACATTTCCATTTAACATTTATATCTAGAGTTAACATGTACAGTATGTTTGACATTTTGAACATTTATATTCAATATTAGATTTAGATTTAACATTTATATTTAATCTTTAGATTTAACATTTCGAGTTCAATTTAACATTTACATTTAACATTTCGAGTTCAATTTAAATTTAACATTTAGATGTAACATTTCCAGTTCAATTTAAATTTAACATTTAGATTTCAATTTAGCTTCATTATTTAGATTTAGATTAAACATTTAGATTTGAATTAAACATTTAGATTTAAAATTTGTATGCCAATTAAAAAATGTACACTTAGATGGAGCTTTAACATTTAGATTTAGATTTAACATTTAGATTTTCCATTTATATTTATTTGACATTTTTATTTAACATTTATCATTAGATTTACATTTATATTCAATGTTTAGATTTAACATTTAGATTTATTATAACATTTATATTTACATATAACATTTAGATTTAAATGAAACATTTTTAATCAAGTTTGATATTTAGATTTAATTTTAGTTTTAACATACAGATTTAGTTTTAACCTTTAATATTTAGATTCAGCATTTAATATTTAGATTTAAATTCAACATTTATATTTAAAATGTTATATCTACATGTAGATTCAACATTTTAATTTACATTTAACATTATATTTAACATATAATATTTAGACTTACTTTTAACATTTATATTAAGATTTAACATTTATATTAAGATTTAACATTTATATTATTTTAGATTTTGATTTTGATTTGACATTTTTATCTAGAGTTAACATTTACAATATGTTTGACATTTTGAACATTTATATTCAACATTACATGTAGATTTAATCTTTAGATTTAACATTTCAAATTCAATTTAAATTTAACATTTAGATGTAACATTTCTACTTCAATTTAAATTTAACATTTAGATTTCAATTTACCTTCATTATTTAGATTTAGATTAAACATTTAGATTTGTATGAAACATTTAGATTTAAATTTTGTATGTCGATTAAAACATTTACATTTTGATGGAGCTATAACATTTAGATTTAGATTTAACATTTAGATTTTCCATTTAAATTTATATTTAACATTTACAGTATATTTGACATTTTTATTTAACATTTATTATTAGATTTAACATTTGTATTCAATGTTTGGATAGATTTAACATTTAGATTTATTATAAAATGTATATTTAGATTTAACATTTAGATTTAAATGAAACATTTTGATTTAAGTTTGATATTTAGATTTAACATTTAGATTCAAATGAAACATTTAGATTTAAGTTTGATATTTAGATTTAAAATGTTACATTTAGTTTTAATATTTAATATTTAGATTGAGCATTTAATATTTAGATTTAAATTCAACATTCATATTTAAAATGTTATATCTACTTGTAGATTCAACATTTTAATTTATATTTAACATATAATATTCAGACTTAGTTTTAACATTTATATTAAGATTTAACATTTATGTTTATTATTTAATATTTAAATTTCGATTGGACATTTAAATTTAGATTCAACATTTAGATTTAGATTCAACATTTAGACTGACATTTAACATATATTTGACATTTAACATATTTATATGTAACATATATATTTATATTTACCATTTTTTGTTTAACATTTAATATTCAGATTTCAATTTAGCATTTAGATTTACTATTTAGATTAAACATTTAGATGTAAATTTAATATTTATATTTAAATGTTTACATTTAGATGTAGCTTTAACATTTTGATATAACATTTAGTATTGAGATTTGGATTTAACGTTTAGATTCAACATTTGACATGTAAATTTAATAATAACATTAAAAAATGTACATTTCGATGTAGCTTCAACATTTAGATTTACATCTAACACTAATATTTAACATTTATATTTAGATTAAACAATTATCGTTAACATTTATATTCAACATTGATATTTAAATTGGTCATATATTTGACATCCATCATCTAAATCTAGATTCACCATTTGTATTTAACATTTATGTTTACATTTGTATTTAATATTTAGACTTAGATTTAACAATTACATTTATATTCATCAAATAATTTCTACCTCAATTGTGAAGAAAGTGAGCTAACTGTGAGAGAAGTGAGCTATTTATTTACAATATATCCGCGAGAAAAGCGTGATGTGGTTTTTATTTATTTATTTAAAATTCTAGTCAGAACTCTTTCATCTTGGACGGCCTGACCTGAATCCTTCAGCGTGACCCCACCCCCACCCACCCACCCACCCACCCCCACCTCATTGTCCTGTTAGAGGCTAATTGAGCCCCGTGTTTATCATTTTTATGACTTTATCCATAAAGACAGAGCTAGCGTGGACTTCCTGTTCTCCAGGTTCTTGACAGGCCACTGGCATTATTAGGGTCGGCCCCAAACTCCCATCCAGCCTCTGCATTGTTTTCACCGCGCCAATGACCGGTCCCAAACTGATAAGACTTGTCTATTTTAGGACTCTCTCTCTCTCTCTCCAGCTTGATATTTTCTTAAAGCAAGCTGGCCTTGACACTTTGGGACCAAAATATCTTTGGAAATGAACCGACACGCTGGTTGGAGTGGGTGGAATAAGTCGGATAAATCACCTTTTTTTGCGGCATCAAAGCGAGACAGGCTTGAGAAGTGCAACCAACAAAAAGATCATTTGTCTGCCGCAATTCAGCTTTGTGCTGACAAAAGTGAAGTTATTGCCGCACCTCCGGCTGACCTGCACCAAAGCCTCGCACCTCGGTCCGCACAAACCAGAAGGAAGTCCAAATGCCCGCCTTGGATCAATTAGCGAGCGGTTAATTAATAATCAGCTGGGGAGAGACAGTGCCGCCTTTGTGCAGGACAATCAGCCTGACAATTGATTCCTGCCGCGCTCAAACACTCGTCCGTCTTTCATGTGTGGCCTTTAGCTTCTGTAGGCGCTAAGGCGTCGCAGAAGATACCCCCCCCCACCTTCAAACCTGTTAACAATCAATAGCTCATGTGATCGGCAAGAATCTGGATCAATGCACGACATGAGGAGAGACAGACCTCAGGGGTTTGAGTTGAAAATTTAAAGGCCTACTGAAATGAATTTTTTTTATTTAAACGGGAATAGCAGATCCATTCTGTGTGTCATATTTGATCATTTCGCGATATCGCCATATTTTTGCTGAAAGGATTTAGTAGAGAAAATCGACGATAAAGTTCGCAACTTTTGCTCGCTGATAAAAAAAAGCCTTGCCTGTACCGGAAGTAGCGTGACGTCACAGGAGCTAATATTCCTCACAATTCCCTGTTGTTTACAATGGAGCGAGAGATTCGGAGCGACAAAGCGACGATTACCCCATTAATTTGAGCGAGGATGAAAGATTCGTAGATGAGGAACGTTACAGTGAAGGACTGGAGAGGCAGTGATGGACGTATCTTTTTTCGCTCTGACCGTAACTTAGGTGCAAGCTGGCTCATTGGATTCCACACTCTCCTTTTTCTATTGTGGATCACGGATTTGTATTTTAAACCACCTCGGATACTATATCCTCTTGAAAATGAGAGTCGAGCACGCGAAATGGACATTTAAAGTGACTTTTATCTCCACGACAATACATCGGTGACACACTTAGCTACTGAGCTAACGTGATAGCATGGTGCTCAAATGAAGATAGAAACAAAATAAATAAACCCCTGACTGGAAGGATAGACAGAAGATCAACAATACTATTAAACCATGTACATGTAACTACACGGTTACAAATTCTCAGCCTGGTAAGGCTTAACAATGCTGTTGCTAACGACGCTAAGGCTAATTTAGCAACTTAGCAACCGGACCTCACAGAACTATGATAAAACATTAGCACTCCACCTACGCCAGCCAGCCCTCATCTTCCCATCAACAGCCGTGCTCACCTGCGTTCCAGCGATCGACGGCGCGACGAAGGACTTCATCCGTGGGTTTGGCGGCAAGCATCGGCTAGGCGTAGTAAGTAGTCCTTGTTGTGTTGCTGTAAGTATTGTACTTAGCCGCTAAGACACCGATCGATCCCACCTACAACGTTCTTCTTTGCAGCCTCCATTGTTCATTAAACAAATTGCAAAAGATTCACCAACACAGATGTCCAGAATACTGTGGAATTTTGTCGAAGAAAACAAGAGGTTTCTGTATCGGGTTCGATGGGGTCCAAACACTTCCGTGGATTTTGTGACGTCACGCGCATAAATCATATACAAAGGAGTTTTTCAACCGGAAGTGTGGCGGGAATTTTAAAATGTCACTTTATAAGTTAACCCGGCCGTATTGGCATGTGTTTCAATGTTAACATTTCATCATTGATGTATAAACTATCAGACTGCGTGGTCGGGAGTAGTGGCTTTCAGTAGGCCTTTAAGTAATCATTTAAAAATAAACATGTATTTAAATTTGACCCAGTGTCACATGTCTAATGTCTTCCTGTACATATATATATATATATATATATATATATTATTGGCCGATAAATGCTTTAAAAGGTAATATCGGAAATTATTGGTATATTTTTTTATTTTAATTTTATTATTTTATTATTTTTTATTTTATTAAATCAACATAAAAAACACAGGATACACTTACAATTAGTGCACCAACCCAAAAAACCTCCCTACCCCATTTACACTCATTCAAAGGGTTGTTTCTTTCTGTTATTAATTTTGTGGTTCCTACATTATATATCAATATATATCAATACAGTCTGCAAGGGATACAGTCCGTAAGCACACATGATTGTGCGTGCTGCTGGTCCACTAATAGTACTAACCTTTAACAGTTAATTTGACTCATTTTCATTATTACTACTTTCTATGTAATGTATGTGCAAATTTCAAGCTGCGGTTTTGAGGCATGTTAAAAAAAATTATGCACTTGGTGACTTCAATAATAAATATGGCAGTGCCATGTTGGGACTTTTTTCCATAACTTGAGTTGAAGTTGTTCTCTTATTTTGGAAAACTTTGTTACATTGTTTAATGCATCGAGCGGGGCATCACAACAAAATTAGGCATAATAATGTGTTAATTCCACGACTGTATATATTGGTATCGGTTGATATTGGAATCGGTAATTAAGAGTTGGACAATATCGGAATATCGGATATCGACAAAAAAGCTATTATCGGACACCTCTAATGATAACTTATTAATATCAAACCATTTTTTTTAGCTAAATGACACAATATGTTACTGCATACATCAGCAGACTAAATTAGGAGCCTTTGTTTGTTTACTTACTACTAAAAGACAAGTTTTCTAGTATGTTCACTATTTTATTTAAGGACAAACTTGCAATAAAAAACATATGTTTAATGTATCCTAGGACTTTTTGCTAAAATAAAGCCAATAATGACATTTTTTTGTGGTCCCCTTTATTTAGAAAAGTATCGAAATTACCGGTACCAAAATATTGGTATCGGGACAACACTACCCTGAAGTAGAGATGTCCGATAATGGCTTTTTTTGCCAATATCCGATATTCCGATATTGTCCAACTCTTAATTACCGATTCCAATATCAACCGATACCGATATATACATGCCTAATTTTGTTGTGATGCCCCGCTGGATGCATTAAACAATGTAACAAGGTTTTCCAAAATAAATCAACTCAAGTTATGGAAAAAAATGCCAACATGGCACTGCCATATTTATTGTTGAAGTCACAAAGTGCATTATTTTTTTTTAACATGCCTCAAAACAGCAGCTTGGAATTTGGGACATGCTCTCCCTGAGAGAGCATGAGAAGGTTGAGGTGGGCGGGGTTGCGGTGTGGGGGGGTGTAGGGGGTAGCGGGGGATGTATATTGTAGCGTCCCGGAAGAATTAGTGCTGCAAGGGGTTCTGGGTATTTGTTCTGTTGTGTTTATGTTGTGTTACGGTGCAGATGTTCTCCCGAAATGTGTTTGTCATTCTTGTTTGGTGTGGGTTCACAGTGTGGGGCATATTTGTAACAGTGTTAAAGTTCTTTATACGGCCACCCTCAGTGTGACCTGTATGGCTGTTGACCAAGTATGCGTTGCATTCACTCGTGTGTGTGTGAAAAGCCGTAGATATCATGTGACTGGGTCGGCACACAAAGGCAGTGCCTTTAAGGTTTATTGGCGCTCTGTACTTCTCCCTACGTCCGTGTACACAGCTGCGTTTTAAAAAGTCATAAATTTTACTTTTTGAAACCGATACCGGTAATTTTGAAACCGATACCGATAATTTCCGATATTACATTTTTAAGCATTTATCGGCCGATAATATCGGCAGTCCGATATTGTCGGACATCCATACCCTGAAGTAGAGATGTCAGATAATATTGGCCGATAAATGCTTTAAAATGTAATATCGGAAATTATCGGTATCGTTTTTTTTAAATTATCGGTATGGTTTTTTTGTTTTTTTAAAATAAATCAACATAAAAAACACAAGATACATTTACAATTAGTGCACCAACCCAAAAAAACTCCCTCCCCCATTCACACTCATTCAAACGGTTGTTTCTTTCTGTTATTAATATTCTGGTTCCTACATTATACACTACCGTTCAAAAGTTTGGGGTCACCCAAACAATTTTGTGGAATAGCCTTCATTTCTAAGAACAAGAATAGACTGTCGAGTTTCAGATGAAAGTTCTCTTTTTCTGGCCATTTTGAGCGTTTAATTGACCCCACAAATGTGATGCTCCAGAAACTCAATCTGCTCAAAGGAAGGTCAGTTTTGTAGCTTCTGTAACGAGCTAAACTGTTTTCAGATGTGTGAACATGATTGCACAAGGGTTTTCTAATCATCAATTAGCCTTCTGAGCCAATGAGCAAACACATTGTACCATTAGAACACTGGAGTGATAGTTTCTGGAAATGGGCCTCTATACACCTATGTAGATATTGCACCAAAAACCAGCAGCTAGAATAGTCATTTACCACATTAGCAATGTATAGAGTGTATTTCTTTAAAGTTAAGACTAGTTTAAAGTTATCTTCATTGAAAAGTACAGTGCTTTTCCTTCAAAAATAAGGACATTTCAATGTGACCCCAAACTTTTGAACGGTAGTGTATATCAATATATATCAATACAGTCTGCAAGGGATACAGTCCGTAAGCACACATGATTGTGCGTGCTGCTGGTCCACTAATAGTACTAACCTTTAACAGTTAATTTGACTCATTTTCATTAATTACTAGTTTCTATGTAACTGTTTTTATATTGTTTTACTTTCTTTTTTTATTCCAGAAAATGTTTTTAATTTATTTATCTTATTTTATTTTATTAATTTTTTAAAACAAGGACCTTATCTTCACCATACCTGGTTGTCCAAATTAGGCGTAATAATGTGTTAATTCCATGACTGTATATATCGGTATCGGTTGATATCGGTAATTAAAGAGTTGGACAATATCGGGATATCGGCAAAAAGCCATTATCGGACATCCCTACACTGAAGTAATGATAAAGTGTGTAAGATTTCTTCAGATTACAGAACAAACACTCTGCACAGCTTCCCCATGGACGCGGCTACTTCTGCTTTAACCACACAGGCGTCCACCAGGTCAACCTTCATCTCGATTTGGAATCTTCTCTGCCGCATTTCTGCTGTTCTTTAACACATCAGCTGTGGTTTTTCGGAGGAAACACAGGTGTGTGCGTGTGTGTGTGTGTGTGTGTGTGTGCTTCCTCTCTTGCGTTGTTCCCTTTTCTCGCTGACAGGAACTCATCCGTATCTTTTCTACCCGCCTTGTTTTTCTCCCCCAGGCAGCTGTCATTAAAGGTGAACTCCTGAAGTCAGCGAGCAGATGGAGGATGAGCTCACCTGAGGTGTGATCGCTTTCCTCTCACCTTTTTCTCGCCCCTTCCCCGACGACGCTTTGATACCAACACAGAGACGCACCTGACGGTGGCGACTGACGTGTACGTATGGCGCTCCTGTGTTGGACTTGAAGGAGATGGCCTTTGGAGGTGACCCCGACGGCTTCATTTGCACACAATGGTCAGGGACAGCGTCAATACGTGGCCGCCTCCTTTCGGAAGTCCGACAAACACTGAAGATAGCGCTCGGCTGATAGCGCTTTTGCGTCAAAGTAGCATAAAACTGCGAGATATTAAACAATACCCACACACAGGAAGTGGTGGAAATAGAAATAATCCGTCCCAGGGTCAAACTGTGGCCGTCAAAATGAGATTTGTTTACTGTATGCTGACGTTTTAAAGAAGAAATGCACATACTACACTAAAGGGACTCAATTAGGGCTGTCAAAAATAACGAGTTAACTCAAGTGATTAGTGATCAGTAATTATGTACAGTTATAGATTAATCACATATTTTATAAAGGTTTTAAAACTAATTCATTTTAAGCTGCATGGGCATTGAAAATAAACCGCAACAGGACTTGAGATCAGCCGCCCAAAAAGATCTGTCTCTGAGCTGCAAAAAGTCAGTGTTCAAAAACAAGAAAGAAAAAAATACAAAAATGAGGGGTATTTTACTTGAACAAAGCAAAATTATCTGCCAATAGAACAAGAAAATGTGGCTTGTCAAGACTTTCCAAAACAAGTAAAATTAGCTATCCTCCATGAACCCAAAAATACCTTAAAATAAGTATATTCTCACTAATAACAAGTGCACTTTTCTTGGTAGAAAAAAAAAAGAGACCTTTTTGCTCAAAATGTTGAAAAATATTCTTAAATTAAGTAAATGCTAGTGCCATTATCTTGACATAATGATATGCGCTCGGCATTACATTTCTTGAAACCAGCAAACTTATACTAAAAACTAGTTTATTGTTCTTAATGGAAAGGCAACAAGGCAACCGCTTGTTACTCTCGGGGTCTCCTAGCCGCTCAGGCAAATCACATTGTCTAAAAATGCATTTTTCCATGGATAACATGACATCATCGCGCCAAGTGCGTGCTCTTTCAGGCAATTAGTGCGCATATATACAGCCCGGCCCCCGGCCAAATGTTTTTAAATTGTAATTTTGAAGTATTTATCTGAATGTTCATGAACTATTTCTGTTCAAAATTGTTAGAAATGTCAAATGTTAAATGTTTAAATATTACGTACTACTATATGAGTACGTATTTTCTATTGTTTCATTGAAAATAAAACAGCAAAGTCCATTTGGCTGTCATCTGTTTTAATTATGAGACACAATTGTGTCAAAGCTATGGTTTTTTTTTTCATCCTTGAAATAAGAAATTATTACTTTAAAAAAGTAGTTTTATACTTGTGAGTGTTAATGACACAGCTTTGCAACACTTGATATTCTAGTTTCAAGCATGTTTTACTCAATATAGGTCATCAAATCTTACTGAGATCATTTAGGACCAAAACCCTTAAAACAAGTAAAACACTCTAACATAAAATCTGCTTAGTGAGAAGAATTATCTTATCAGACAGAAAATAAGCAAATATCAGCCTTATTTGAGATATTTCATCTTACTTAGATTTCAGTTTTTGCAGTGTGAGCTGTGGTCCGCAGCAATACTCCATTGTAATACACTTTTCCACCACTTGTGGCAGTAGTGACAATCTCAAACAAACAGAAGAAGTCTGGAGCTAAAGTCGTAAAGAAGTTTCTTAAGCGCAAAAATTATGACTAATGTGGCAAAGCTGTCATTTAGTTTTATTGACAGTTTAGTTTGAAAAAAAAGGACCGAATTCAGTACCATCCTTGATGTGAATCATTACTTTTATTTTTATATGTTATACTACATTTATTGTTTACCTTCATTGTATTATTTATATTTCATATTTAATAACGACAATAAAAGGCACTTTAAAGCGTCAACAAACCGCTGTAGTTCATTAACACATTTGGAGGTGTTGAAATCGCCATGTAAAATCGCTAATGCTAACCAGTCAATCGCAAAGCCAATGTTAGCATCAAGCTAGCAACTTTTGGAAAAGTGGAGCCTTACTTTACTTACGTTGGAGTGTTTTTTTTCCGAGTAAATTTCTTTGTTGGCATTGGAAATTGCGACATTACTTGAGGTCGTTTGGCTGAGGCTGCTCTCGGTGCTGCTGGAGTGAATAATAATAATAGTAATAATAATAATAATAGAAATTATAATCATCATCATCATCATAATAATAATAGTAAGAATAATGATAATAGTAATAATAATAATGATATTAATAATAATAATAGTAATAATAATAATAATAATAATAATAGTAATAATACTAATAATAATACTAATAATAATATTAGTAATAACAATAATAATAATAATAGTAATAGTAATAGTAATAATTATAATAATAATAGTAATAATAATAACAATAATAATAATAATAGTAAAAGTAATAATAATAATAAACATTGCAATTTCAATAGGGCCTTTGCGGCGTTTGATCTGCTTCTCAGGCCCTATTAATTAAAATTAAAATAATTTAAAAAATTGATTAAATGTAATCTAGACTGAAGACTATTTGTTGGTCCTGTGAATTAATTTTATTGGTATTTATTTCTTAATAAAATCTGCATGCTGCCGGCCTGAAATCAGCGAGTGATTCTTGGCAAGCTCAGCAATGATTCTTAATCCTCTCTTATGACGACATGGGAAAAAACTCATATCAGGAAACTAGGGGAAAGTCCCCCCAGACCCCCCCAACTCCTGTGATATCACCACAAAAGCTGCGTGGCAAAACAATAGAGACCCCAGAGGCGGCCTGGAACGCTGCTAAGGTGAGGGTTGCCATGGAAAAACATCTGTGAGATCTCGGAGGAAAACTGAGCTCCTAAAAGAGTCAATTTGAATATTCCTCCAATGTATTTATCCATGTACAGAGATGATGCGGTATTATCTGCTCACAGGTGCGACCTGGTGGTTGTTTGAGCACACTGCAGCAGCTCGCCCTGGATAGTCCCACTCCTTAATGCTTCAGTCACACGCAGGATTCTCACAGGAACGAGGCAAAAATACAACAAAAAATAAACCAAGAGCATGCGGATTTGTGGTGACTAAGCTGCCAGTTTTTAACGTAATTTACTTTTCCTTTTTTTTTACAGTAAGTTATAAAAAAAATTTTTTTACATTTTACAGCACAAACACAATCCCCAGAATTTAGTAAAAATGTAAGGTGTTTTTTTATTTTTTTAACAATGGTTTAATGTAAAATAAAAATTAGTTCCACTGTTATTCTTACAGTCAAATTCTAGAAATCGATCTGCCAGTTTTTGTATTGAAAATTCTAGGGCTGTTGTTTTACAGTTAATTACTGTAAATTAAATATTGGTACCACTTTTATATTTATAGTCAAATTCTGGTGACTGAGCTGCCAGTTTTTACCGTCATTTTTTTTTTTTTACAGTGAGTTAAAAAAAAGAAATCTTCACATTTTACAGCACAAACACAATCACCAGAATTTAGTAAAAAATTATGGTGTTTTTGTTGTTGTTGTTGTTTTTTTTTTTACAATGGATAAATGTAAAATAAAAATTAGTTGCACTATTATTTTTACAGTCAAATTCTAGAAACTGATCTGCCAGTTCTGACAGTTTTTTTTTATCGTAGTCTATGACTGTTGTTTTTACAGTGCACTGTAAAAATAGTTTTTACAGTAAAAACACAGTCGCCAGAATGTACTCAAATTTAAGGTGTTTTTATAGTGAATTACTGTAAATTAAAAGTCTGTACCACTTTAAAAATCTGTACTACTTTTATATTTACAGTCAAATTCTAGTGACGAAGCTGCCAGTTTTTAACGTAATTTTTAATTTTTTAATTTTTTTTTGCAGTGAGTTATAAAAATTATCTTTACATTTTACAGCACAAACACAATCACCAGAATTTAGTAAAAAATTAAGGTGTTTTTTGTTGTTGTTTTTTTTACAATAGATTACTGTAAAATGAAAATTAGTTGCACTATTATTTTTACAGTCAAATTCTAGAAACTGATCTGCCAGTTTTTTTTATCGTAGTGTATGACTGTTGTTTTTACAGTGCACTGTAAAAATAGTTTTTACAGTAAAAACGCCAGAATGTACCCAAATTTAAGGTGTTTTTATAGTGAATTACTGTAAATAAAAAATTGGTACCACTTTAAAAATCTGTACCACTTTTATATTTACAGTCAAATTCTGGTGACTAAGCTGCCAGTTTTTAACGTAATTTTTATTTTATTTTATTATTTTTTTTACAATGCGTTATAAAAAAAAAATCTTTACATTTTACAGCACAAACACAATCACCAGAATTTAGTAAAAATGCAAGGTATTTTTTTTATTTTTTTTTAACAATGGTTTAATGTAAAATTCAAATTAGTGTCCACTATTATTTTAGAGTCAAATTCTAGAAATTCATCTGCCAGTTTTTGTATCGAAAATTCTACGACTGTTGTTTTACAGTGAATTACTGTAAATTAAAACTCTGTACCACTTTTATATTTATAGTCAAATTCTGGTGACTGAGCTGCCAGTTTTTAACGTAATTTATTTATTTATTTATTTTTACAGTGAGTTATAAAAAAAATCTTTACATTTTACAGCACAAACACAATCACCAGAATTTAGTAAAAATGTAGGGTGTTTTTTTTTTATCGATCTGCCACTTTTTGTATCGAAAATTCTACAACTGTTGTTTTACAGTGAATGACTGTAAATTAAAAATCTGTCCCACTTTTATATTTATAGTCAAATTCTGGTGACTGAGCTGCCAGTTTTTAACGTAAAATTAGTGTGAGGTTTTTTTTTACAGTGAGTTATACAAAAAAATATTTACATTTTACAGCAAAATCACCAGAATTTAGTAAAAACTTAAGGTGTTTTTTATTTTATTTTTTATTTTTACGATGCATTACGGTAAGATAAAAATTAGTTCCACTATTATTTTTAAAGTCAAATTCCGTAAACTGATCT